>NW_025060268.1:0-4876 GCF_019279795.1 Protopterus annectens
AAAAACTTTTTTTTTATTTTTTTTTTTCTTTAAAGTTAAATTTTAAACTTTATGAGTTAAAATTTTTCCTTTTTTGTTTTTTTTCTCATTTAGTTTGTTTTTATTTCCTTTTCAATAATTTTTTTCTTTTTTCCTTTAATTTTTTTATTTTCTTTATTATTTTTTTTGTTTATAAGAGTCTATTTACTTTGAATATCTAACACCTTATCCCAAGATTTCCTTTGTTATTATACCATCTGATACTTTGTCCATATAGATATGATTTTAAGGCATCCCAAACATAGACAATGGAGACTTCAGGAGTATTATTTATGTCTAAAAATGTTGTACTTCTGAAAGTATATATTCTTTATAGTCTTTAGCTGAGTTAAGTATGCTGGTATCCTTTTGATCTGAACATTATGAGTATTTTTATCATGAATTCAAAACAATTGATTATGATCAGATATAGGACATGAAATGATTTTGGAATTAATTAAATCTGTTACCATCTGGTTAGAAATAAAGACCCTATCTATTTTTGAATAAGTTTTGTATCTGTTAAAAAAAAGGTGTATGGTAATGATTTTAAATCTATCTGATTATTAATATCATTCAAATGATAAGAATTAGCAAAATCATTTAAATGTGTTGCATTAGATGTAATTCTTCTTTTCTTATAGTGGTAGTATCACTTTCATGTAGTATACAATTAAAATCACCAGCTAAAATAATATCCTATAGAGAATGATATGATCTTATCAATATGATGTTTCACTGTATTAATACCAATTCCAGGTATCCATATACATTAATTAAAGTGTAAGTCTTCCCATTAATTTGTATTGTAACCATACAAAACATTCCTTTGTCATCCTGATAAGACTTAATGGTTTTAGGAATGGGCATACTTTTATTCCATAAAATAGCCACTCCTCTTTTTTTCTGAGTGTGCTCTGAACTAACCAATACTGCATACTTATTAGTGGCTAGTTTATCAATATCTTTTTTCAAGAGATGGGTTTCTTGCAGGAAGACTAGATTGGCCTTGTGTAAATTAATGTATCTTATTAGGCTTGCCCTTTTACAGGGATTATTCAATCCATTAATGTTTAAAGAAATCCCTTTTAAAGATGTCATTTGGCTTTTTTAAAACTCAAGAATCTTATGATCAAATAACAAATAACAAGATAAATAATGTTACATCTCCTCTTTAGGTGTACCTTTAAATATAGCTGTATTTATTAAATCTCTTATGGGATTTTGTATAGGATTCAATTTTGTTTGTAGTGACAATGAGTGTACAAAATATATTGTGGATGTCAAAACTATATACATATAACAATGAACAAGTGAAAATAATGTAAGGATTAAACCTTGCATCCAGCCGGGAGTTGAAAACTCCAACTTAGAGAGTATTTACTACTCAAGTTAACTACCCTAACCAACAGTACCTCAGCTACCACCTTATCAATTTAATACTAGTTATTTTTAACTGAGGTTAACAGTTTTCAATTCAATTATCTATCAAGACAAAACTACACATTTGGTAAAACAGCATCATATAAACTAAAATAAATTTTTTTTTAAAACTGTTCATACTATTATATAATCTATGTAATATATAACACTTGAAATTTTAAAAAGCATTCAAATAATCTTAATGTTAGAAATCAAGAGGAGAGAAAATTATGTTCTAACATTCATTTAAATCAAAAACTTTGGCTAATATGATTCAGACATTACATATTAAGATGCATCTATTTTCTGTCATGTGAATTCTGTCAACAGCTTCCAAAAAAACTTGAATTGTTTGTATATGAGCATTTACTTAAACTCATTATTGTCAATAGAGTAAAATATTGTATTCATAAAAATTATTATAAATCATATTGCATAGTTATGCAGATTCTCAGAAACACCTGCTTATAACCTAAAAAAAAACCATCACACACATAAACACAGACACACACAAAATAAAAACACACACAATAACACACACACACACACACACACACACACACACACACACACACACACACACACATATACATACACACACATACACATATATACATAAACACACATACACACACACACACACACACACACACACAACACACACACACACACACACACACAAAATATATATATCTGATCTCACTGAGTTGTGTGTTAGTAGCACTATCCTACTTGCTGTCCCTAGAATAAATCTGTCTGCTTTATACAAAATAATGCACAGCAAACACATATTAGTAACCAGATTTTACAATCATGCTAACCTACTGCTTTAAAATATATCACATGACATTTCTTCCAGAATAGAGTTATAAGATTATTTATTTTCCAATCAGATGAATTAAATGAGTTATAGTAAAGTATATGTTTGGGACACAAGTTTTAACACAGATTATTATGCTACTGTTAAGTAGATTTTCAAAAACATTTAAATAAATGTTTCATTTTCTATGCCTTCTAAAATAAGATATTTACTTGCTACAAGAAACTACATCATAAACTCATCATAACTGACATATTTTATGAATAGAGTATTTTTCCTGAATCTGTGGTGTGTCAGTGTGATAACCTTGTCAATGTTTATACTAACTGCTTTCAGTTTCTCTGTGAAATTCTGGGGTTTGAAGCTTTGAGGAAACTCATGGACACTATGCATGAGACAGCCCACATCCCAGATTGTCTCCCTTAACTTTTTTGGCGGAAACTTATTAAAACTTGTGAAACATTCATTTGTCAATAGAGTAAAATATTGTATTCATAGAAATTATTATAAATCATATTGGATAGTTATGCAGATTCTCAAAAAAAACATCAACACCACACACACACATCATACACACACACACACACACACACACACACACACACACACACACACACACACATATTATATATATATATATATCTATCTACTGAGTTGTGTGTTAGTAGAAACTATCCTGCTTGCTGTCCCTAGAATAAATCTGTCTCTTATACAAAATAATGCACAGCAAAAAATATTAGTAACCAGATTTTACAATCATGCTAACCTACTGTTTAAAATATATCCATGACATTTCTTCCAGAATAGAGTTATAAGATTATTTATGTTTGTCAATCAGATGAATTAAATGAGTTATAGTAAAGTATATGTTTGGAACACAAATTTTTAACACAGATTATTATGCTGCTGTTAAGTAGATTTTCAAAAACATTTAAATAAATGTTTCTTTTTTTATGCCTTCTAAAATAAGACATTTACTTACTACAAGAAACTACATCATTTAAACTCATTATAACTCACATATTTTATGAACAGAGTATTTTTCCTGAATCTGTGGTGTGTCAGTGTGATAACCTTGTCAATGTTTATACTAACTGCTTTCAGTTTCTCTGTGGAATTCTGTGATTTGAAGATTCTGAGGTAACTAAAGGACATTGTGCATAAGACAGCCCACATCCCAGATTGTCTCTTTAACATTTTGGCGGAAACTTATAAAACTAGTGACAAACATTCATTTAGCAGTGTAAATGCATCTAAACATGACAGAACCTCCACAATGTATTCCACAGATCATACAGCCTCTATGCAAGTGAAATTAAACTCAAAATTACCAACAAGCAATAAAACTCAGCATTCTTCTCCCAACTCAATTATTCACTGTGCCCACACAGTCAAAAGCATTTCTATATATTAATAAAGTAAAGAAAAAGAGAGTAGAAAATAAAATGCAGTGAGGCAGAAATAAAAAAATGTAAGAGAAAGCTGTAAGAAGTATATACAATGGAATGTTACTTATTGTTTATATTAATAGAGTTAAAATAAAACATATTATTTACTCTTATTTAGTTCTGATTATTATTAGTTAAAGCATGATAGATTATTTACAAACAAGCATAAGCAGTATAATCAAGAAAGTATAATTAGAAATAGCATTTGAAGAACTTATAAACTTTTACAAGAAATAAATATGTTATTATTCTATTAATGATATTTTCATTACTGTTCTCTCCTGCCCTCCCCACCCTTTACCCACTACATAATCTAAATAGAATGTCATTGTTTAAACAAAGAAAATAATAAAAGAAGAAGGAAAAAAGGTAAAGATAAAATGTATCAAATTACTAACCTTACTTTTTTAGAAAGAAAAAAAAATCAGTCACAGCCCATTAAATCCTCAGGCATTTTGACTGGTTATGAAACAAAACATTTCTTTGCACATAGAGAATAACTTTGATTAAATCTTTTCCAAAATATTTGTGGCTTTCTGGAAATGCAGGAACTATATTCAAAAAGATTAATAATGAACTAAAATGATGAGAAAAAAAACATATAACAAATCATTTGTTTTTTAGTCTCTTCTTCTTCTCTGAAGTCTTCCAGGAAGCTTCAGTTGCCAATCTCTTTAATGAAGAACTAGCCCATTCCATTTCTTCTATTTTATCCAAAATCCTTTTTTCTTTGACAAACAGTAAAGCAGAGTCTAAATCATTGAAGACCTTAGGACCATCAGGAAGGAAGATTTTAAGCTTGGCAGGAAACAGAAGGTATGTTTTAAACTGTGCTTTTTTAAGCTCCCTTATTAGTGGCAGAAAAACTTTTCTTTTAGCAATTACCATGGAAGAATAGTCATTGTCAAAATGCACAGTTGTCTCATTAAACTTAACAGGAGCTTTAGCCCAAGCAGATTTAAGAACCATCTCTTTATCAAAAAATGATAGAAATCTAACTATAACTGATCTAGGATAGTTTTTGTTAGAGTTAGTATTAGCTATAGATCTATGTGCTCTTTCGATACCAAAGAGAATGCTTCTGGTAAATCTAAAGTTTTAGGAGCCATGTTGTTAAAAAAAGTAATATTGTTACCTTCAATATTTTCTGGCAGTCCAAAAATCCTAA
>NW_025060269.1:0-5180 GCF_019279795.1 Protopterus annectens
CCACTGACCCCTTTCCCCAAGGGAAGGAGAATTTTTTAGGGAACCCTTTTAATTTCCCCCATTTTTTGGGCCCCTTTAAACTGATCCCCAAATTTTGAAAGTCCCAATAAACTGCCTTCAAAAAGGTTTTGGCCAGTTTTTAAAAATTTGTTCCCCCCTTAAAAAAATTTTTGGATCCTTGGTTTGAAGGGAGGAAGCAAACTAGGGCATTGAATGTTCGTGTTTCACTGTTGCAGTCATTCATTTGGGTAATCTGCTGGCAGGTTGCCCTCGTCGGCCTGAATTCAAAGTCTTGGGTCCTGTGTGGTTTGCTGTCTCTCTTCCATGACGCCAGGTCGTCAGGGGTATAAAAAGCACCCAGACCCCATTTTCTTAGTCTTTCTTGCCGTGCCAAGCAGAAGCATTTCGCAAGTGCCGTCGCCGACTACTGAAATATTTGAGTTTGAGAGTTTGAGTTTCAGAACCAAGTCTTCACTAAAGCAAAACCCTTTGGGAAACTTTTTCTTGCTCCATACCGATGTCAGAAAAAGTTAAAAATTTTATTACTTGTGGGAAGCAAATACCTCATAAGGATTTCCATTTATCTGTATTCCTTGCCTAGGCCCTGATCACAACGTGCCTGGCTGTCGGTTTTGTGCTAGTTTTAAACCCAAACGCACTATTAAGCTCTGTATATTTTTGCTTCAAAGTATTTTGGAAACTGATTTAATGACCCAGAAATGTCGGATAGCAATCCGACTGAGTACATAAAAAACGCAAAGGAAAGAGAAAGGCAGTTGAGATCGAAAACCGACTACAAAGCTTCTCCTAAGCCAGTCGCTGGTACTCCGTGCGCTTCAGCCCCTGATACTACTTTCGCAGGCCCTACCAACACCCATGTGGAGTCTGGCATGCCACAGATACTCAAGTATTGGACCCCCGGATGTATCTCCCTCAGATGGGTCCAGAGCCGCTGAGCAGGCACCGGCTTCTGAGGGTGTATTCAGGCCTCAACAATTTTATATCAAACCGACGATAGCTGCAAAACCAAAGACAAAAGCAACTTCTAAAACTAAAAACCGGATGAGCCACGTGCACAGGCCTCTTTCCTAAAAACAGATGATCAAAATGGCTGAAGACCTTATTACCTTGATCAGGGGTTCCCCTCCCCCCCCAGATAAGAGGCCTAGGCAAGACACTGATTATGAATCTTCAGATCAGGTTTCTATTTCTTCTGATTCCTCTTCTAACCAGGAATTATCTATACCTCCCTATGAGGATTCTGATGCGAGGAGTCTATCCATCTGCATCCCTCCTGAGGATTGTTCATTTGGACAAACCTTGCATACTTTGAGGGGGCATTTTCACTGGGAGAGTCAGGATTTTTCAGAATCAAAAAGAGGCTCAGGGATTTCCTTCTCCCTCAGCACAGGCCTTTAGCCATTCCCCTGTTTTAGACATTGTGGATGATGTGTTTTCGAGTCAAGCTTGACCCTGACTCCTTACCTCCCTCCCAGCAAGCCTGACAGATATTACAGGGTCCCTGACTCACTTTTTTATTTAGAAACCCTGCTGCTGATCCTGAAACTATTTCACAGGGTCCAAAGGGAGTTAAGGCCTCAACAGCAAAAATCCTACCCCTCTGACAGAGATTCAAGGGCACTGGATAGATGGGGAAAAAGGTTTATACATCTGCAACCTTGGCAATTAGGGCCTTAAACTGAAATTTCATATGCTAAGTATCAACATGTTATGGGATTGCTGAAACAGAAAATGAGGGATTTCTGAATGTGCAGAAAATAAAGAATTGCAGGAATTATTGCATGCAGCTGAACAAGGTTGGAAAGCATACTTTGCAATGTGGTTTTGATTCCTTAGAGGCCTCCTGCAGGGCCACAGTTACTGGATCTGTGATTAGGAGGCATGCCTGGTTAAAGGAACAAAATTTGCCTGATCATGTTAAAGCTAAATTGCTAGATGCACCTTTACAGCATGTTTACTCTGTTTGGTATTAAGGCAGAAGAGGTTTTAAAGAAAATGGAAGACAAAGCTAAGTCTATGCAAACTGTAAAACTTTTTACAAGTGCAGCCACCAAGATTCGGTAGACACTGGCCTACAAAAAATTGGTCCTTTCCTGTGTCAAAAGGCTCAAAGGGGCAAATCCAGATCCTAAGGGTTCCAGATACCAGGCACAAGATTCATACAGGTCAAAGCATCTTCTACCTCCAAATCTGGAGGAGATAACAAACCTACAGAAAACAGTCCCAATGACTTCCCTCTGCCACCCAAGCACTTATCTTTGGCAGCACCCTTAGGGGAAAAATTTGCACTTTTGCTCAAAATTGGCAGTTAATAACCCAGGACAAGTGGGTCTAAACATATCACAGGGATACAGATTCCATTTCCATACCCGCCAATGGCAAATTGGCCAGATCTGCCAAAAATCAATGGGCAGAGGCACAGAAACAGGTTACGCCCCCCATGGATATGGGGGCCATTCAGCAGTACCAGAACAGGAAAAGGACAAGGTTTTACTGACTGTTCTTGGTACCCAGAAAGGACAAGGCCTAGCGGCCAATACTGGATTTATCAATTTTGAACACATACCTGGACATTCCAAAATTCAAAATGCTGACTTTGCAGCAGCTTCTGCCCATGCTGGGCAAGAATGCTTGGCTGGTGACTTAGACCTAAAGAGGCATACCTGCATGTCCCAATAAGAAGCAGAAGATACCTCCGTTTCAAGGCTGGCTTAATGCATTACCAATTCTCTGCACTGCCCTTTGGCTTATCTACTGCGCCCAGGGTCTTTACAAAGTGCCTGGCACCAGTAATTGCTTTTTGCAGACAAAGAAGTATACAAATATATCCTTACTTGGATGACTGTCTCATTCAAGCAGAGAACAAGGACATTCTGAAAAGGCTTCTAACATGCCTAGGATACACAATAAACAAAAAGAAATCACAACTGGTACCCTCTCAAAAGATAACATTCCTGGGTGCAAGCTTGAATACAACTGTCCAGATGGCTTACCTCATGCCAGACAAACAAAGGCAACTGACTACTTACTTCAAACTGATGGCAACAAAAACCCAGTTATCTGCAAGACAAACTCTGCAGGCTTTGGGCTTCATGGCATCCTGCGTCCTACTGATTCCATATGCAAGACTGCATATGAGGAAACTTCAATGGTACCTAAAATGTTTATGGAGTTGACATTGTCACAGTCTGGAAACAATGATTACTCTCATTCCCTGCCTACAACAGGAGTTTCGGTGGTGGGCAAAGGCATGTCATCAAAACATGGGACGGGCATTCACTCTACCCCCTGCCAGCCAAATCTTAACAGACGCATCAGATTATGCCCTGGGGGGCCCACATTGCAGGAAGATGCATTCAGGACATATGGACCCCAAAACAAATGCATCTACATATCAACCAGAAAGAGATGCTAGCTGTTCAAAATGCCCTAACAGCCTTTAAGTACTTGCTTCATCCAGGACAACTACTGATGAAGACTGGCAACACCACTTTCATGTGGTATATAAACAAGCAGGGGCACACTCATTTCCCCTGCAGATTAGCCATGGCACTGTGGGACACAGCTTTGACTTACCAAATACATCTTCAGCTCAATTCCTGCCAGGAAAAAAATACTCTGGCAGATGATTTAAGCAGAAACCTTATGGATCCTCACGAGTGGAAACTAAATCCACAAGTCTTCAGCATGATAACAAGAAATGGGGAGCCCAGACATAGATCTTTTGCCTCCCTCAAAATTATCAATTGAAAAGATTCTGCACAAGGACTTATCACAGACAAGCATGGAAAGTGGACACCTATCCTTCAGTTGGAAAAACCTATCAGTTTATGCCTTTCCCCCTCTGCCTCTACTTCCCAGGGTCCACCTAAAAGTCAGACAAGAAAATCAAAGTTGATACTAATTGCCCCGGACTGGAGCCGCCAATACTGCTGCCCAATCGTAGGAAATTGTCTCAATACGGAGCTTGGAGCTTACCTCAAAGACCTCAACTACTGTCCCAAAAACATTCATATCCTGCATAATCAACTACAGACACTGAACCTGGCAGCATGGCTGATCATGTAGTTATAAAAACAACACCTCTCAGTAAAGCTGTGATGGATGTCATTTTGGAAGCCAGAAGGCCTAGTACTAGAAAATCTTATGCTGATAAATGGAAGAGATTCTGTGCTTGGAATCAAGCACAAGGAACTGATACAGCAGAACCAAATATTCCTCAGATATTACAATACTTAACTGAGATGCTTGACAAAGGCCTATCTTTCTCATCAATTAAAATCCATGCCTCTGCCATTTCAGCTCATTACAATACAGAGCCACCAATCTTTTCTCATCCTTTACTAAAGCAGTATCTTAGAGGAGCCAAAAATTTAAGGCCTCCTAGAAGATCACCACTACCTGCATGGGACCTCAATTATGTGTTGGAAAAGCTCACCCTGCCTCCATTTGAACCAGCTGCTACTGCTGATATAAAGTTCTTATCATGGAAAACAGCTCTGCTACTAGCAATTACTTCAGCAAGAAGAGTCTCGGAGCTACAGGCCCTCATGGCTGTGGAGCCTTTTATCATATTTTACCCAGACAGGGTGTCTGAGGACAAATCCAACATTTATGCCTAAGGTGGTTTCCAGTGTGGCTCTTAACCAAACTATTCATCTGCCAACCTTTTATCCAAATCTGCAGAACAAGGGGGAGAGAATTCTGCATTCCTTGGACGTACACAGACAGCTAAGATTCTACTTGAGCAGGACTAAAGCTCTAAGAAAAACTGAGCAATTACTAGTGACATATGCTGCAGGGTCAGAAGGAAAGGCTGTTTCAAAGCAGACGATTTCATTTTGTTTCTGCTACTTACACCATGGTAAACCTGTGCCTAAGGGCATTAGGTCTCATTCCCCCGAGCTGCAGCTACTTAGCAGCCTTTCTCAAAATACCAACCAAGCTTTGAGGCTGCACTTGATTGTTCACACCTTTACAAAGCATTATCATTTGCCTCTCTCAAGTCCAGGGCAGGCTTTGCCACTGCAGTTCTGCAGGGCCTTTAGCGCACCTAATGCTGTTTAGCTCCAGCCTCCCAACCATAGCTTTGGGATTCCCCAAATGTAATGACTGCAACAGTGAAACATGAAGAACATAGTACAGTTGTGTACACTTAC
>NW_025060270.1:0-5256 GCF_019279795.1 Protopterus annectens
AGCTGTCATTCCCTGGGGCAAGAAGCCTAGTATTAACCTCTACACCCATATGTTCAATTGTCGGATGCACAATATCTGTTGTGCTGTTCTACTGTTTACAGGTCTTTATTGCCATAGCATTCCCTGTTCCTATGACCAACTTGTGTATCTGTGGCAGATGTTTGCATATGACGGCGATCCACTATATCACTTATGTCTCTGTGGTCATTTACTGTGTGCACTGGGCTGATTGCTGTGTTGTGGTTGGTTCCTGGACTGACACGTACAAATACCAGATATGTGTGGCCAACTGCTAAACGGAGATATGGCCTAAGTGTGTGAGCATGCCCAGTTCAGCCTTTCCATGGCATGTTGTCTGACATATGCCTCATTTATCTAAATGTGCGAGCATGCCCAGTGTGAGCTTTCCATATGTTGCACTCTGAAGTCCACCACATATTTGGGTGTATGTGACTTTCGACAATATCGCACATTTATGATTGTGTGTTGGGTGTCATGTTGTGTACTAACTGGCCAACTGCTTCATGTCTGCCACAACAGGGAATATACTGTGCCTGCAGGAATTGCATGGGATACTTTGCAGACAGTTCTCAACATACTTTCATAATGACCTAACACTGTAGTACCGTATAGTGTACTGGTTCGGTACTTTCACTGTGGTGGACAGTATCCTGGGCTTTAGTCCTATGACTGCTTGACATCTTCATAGTGAGCACAACAGACTGTGTAGGGGCCAGTTGTGCACATATGACCATGTTGCAATAAGTTCAGATATGGACTACCTACACCAGGCTCGTCCAACATTGCTAGTGTATTCCACAACATGGGTGGACATTGGCAAACACTAGCGATGTTCCGTAGGCCATTTCTGATGCTAGTCACAGGGTGTGTTTGTCCTTCGACACACATTGTAACTGGAGTTTGCCATTACATATGTCATGGTTGGTATACTGTGCCTCCATCTACCTCTGACATAACAGTGATACCCAGGGTAGCCTACCATCTCCCATACACTCATCTGGATGCCTCTTGAGGGGTGTCGATATGTGGCTCTCTGGCTGACCTGTACCAGGAGTTTACTGAAGTGTGGGGGTGCCTTCTGTGTTATGGATCATTCTGTACAGCTTGTCCTATGTATGTCAGTGCTGGGGTTCAGGTCTCTCGTGCATAGCTCACTGCCATTCAGATTGTACAAGGTGCAACATGTTCATTCATTCCAGGTTGGACATGGCTTCATACATCAGGCACAGCTTTCCTGTAGCTGGGAAGGATGGCGGTGTGTGGGGCTGCAGTTTGTTTACTCAGGCAACACATGGCATCTGTTCATGCTCTTTGCTACCCCTGGTGGGGTACTGTTGTGGACTTTACAGTTGATGGAGGTGTCTGCTGTGGTATATCCCACAGGGGCTATTGTAGTCAGTTGTGATGCTGATGGAGGATGGCTGCAGAGCCACAGTGAGTTCCCCCTATCTACATCTGCCAGCCTTCATGTTTGGGTGGGTATATGGTACATGTTTCTGCGAACACTACAACCACATGTTTGTCCAGTGCAGGATATTTATCACCTTTTGTACCCAGGTCTCACATTACATGTTAGGTACCTCATGGGTTAACACCTGTGTGGTAATTTGTGGGCACTTACTGTATATCCACGGTGGTTGTCTATACACAGTTCTGCAATTAGCTTGCTGACATGGCTATGGCTACAGTTGTCTGTTTGTAGGTGGCCCTTTTGTGGGTTGCTTGTGTCAGCTGGGGGTCGGATATGGTGGGCTGTTTGTACTCCTCTGCATACATGCTCAGTCACAGTCCTTCCATGTTGGCCTATACCTATGGGACATGTATACAGAACGGGGGTGGGGGGGCCAAGACCAGGCCTTGTGGGATGCCACTCATATCTGCTTTGTAGTCTGACATGGATGCGGCATGTCTGACCATGTCAGTTCTGTCCTTGGTCTGCTTTGCAACCCCACTACTGACATAGGGGTGTATATTTAAGCTGGTGAACATATCCATACTGAACACGTACGGTATTGTCTAGAAGCATGTGCATGGTCCAGCTACGCTGTGTGGACCACATAGCCCTCATCAATGACCTTAATGACTGCTTCAAATGGGTCAGACATGTTTAGGGGCCGGTTCTGCAGTTACAACAGCCACAGTGTGTAGGGTCCAGTATCAGTAGGTCCACATTAGCCTTCTGTCTGCGGTACATACTGATCCTTTCCATAGCTGTGCAGAACAAGCTTGTCAGGATCCTGGGGTGGTAGTTTGGAGTATCCATTCAGGCAACACCTTTGTTGTGATGGACCACTGTTGTTGTACACTGCTCTTTGGGTACATATCCTGTGGTAAGGCTGACATTGGCCAGTAGTGTGATTTGGCATTCCATTATTCTTGGGGTCCATGTTGGCCTCAGCACAGGACACCATCACATACCTTTGCTGCTGTGTGTTCTGCTTTGCAGATGATGGCTGTTACCTCAGCATCTGCAATGTCAGGGGACCATCTGCTGGGATAGGTATTTTGCACTTGGGGGGGGGTGTTTGCACTGCACCTGATAGGTTGTATGTTAGCAATATGTGTGTGTGTTTGGTATGTTGTTTGTAATATCTGTGTGATTTGGAGCATATCTGTGGATGCCCAACATGGTTCCTACCATCAGTTGGGTAAGCCTTGTGATTATCCTTAGTGTCCTGTACGTTGTATCTTCATAGGTTCATGGGTTCATAGTAGGCTAGACACCCTAGGCCATTATAAGCCTAGCTAGAGTGTGGTGTCTTCGCACCCCTTGCTATGTTCAATTATGGCCATTTATGAGGTTCTTCACTGTGCCTCTGTCTGGTTGTGACACAGTGGGGACCCCCTAGTATACATGTATGGTCATCCATCCACTTGGCAATATTCCTGTTGAGGGGTGTCAGTGAGGGGCTCTGCCTACCATGGATTGGGATCCTGTTTCTGGGTGTGGGGAGCCTATGGGTTATGTATCTGTCCCTCCAGCACATCTTATTTCATTATGTGTTGAGGTTGACATCTGTGACTCTCACAGCTCCAATGGCTTTGATTTCCTGTGGTGTAGCATGTCCATTACTCCTGTGTTGGACATGGCCTTGTACAACAGACATACAATGCCTCTGTGTAGGCAGTGTGTGACTGCAGTCAGCTGGGGTGTCTACAGCCAGGCAGCATATGACATATATTTCACACCCTTTATCCTGTTGGTGGGGTAACTATGAGGTCTTCCAAACAACTGCAGGTGTCATGTACGGTACATCCCATATGAGTCATTGTACTAGATTATGGGTCTGATAAGTGAACAGTACAGCGGCACAGTGACCTCTGTTGATGTTGATGTGAATCCTTTTATGATACGGTGTCCAGTATCAACAGTCTTCATAGCCACATTGGCATTGTGGCTGTCACATGACAGATTAATGTTGACCTGTGTACCTAGGTCCCTGATTACTCCTTGCATACATAATAGTTTGACACCTATGTGGTACTTTGTGTGTACCTTGTCTGGCATTTGGTGGGACATTCATACTGTCCAGTGTCTTCGGATGTATGGGTGGAGTTCTTGTGTGTGAGAGTGTGGTATGTCGCATGCTACAGACTGTAGAGCAGTTTTGACTACAGTTATGTGCACATGGGTGGTGTCTGCTGCTTTGTGCATTGTCAGTTACCTGGCAATATGGGTGTCTGTGCTGCATATGGATACTCCCCCTCCTTTGATGTCTTGGTGCAGGTGTTGGGGCCATAACACATGATATGTGGTATAACCTAGTAGTGCTGGTGTGCTATCACTAGGCTTGCAGCAGGCTTCTGTCACTGGACAGACATCAATGTTCTCCATAATGGGAAGTGCCTCAGGGGCATGCATATTGCAGTTTACACATCTGGCATTGGTCAGCATTACCCTTATGTTTCTTACCACTTATGTTTTCTAGGGTGGTGGGTAGTCTTTTTGGTCTTGCCTACATACGGCTCTATGGAGGCGGCAAAGGCCTTATCCAGTATCCAGACGCACACGGGTAACAGCTGACAGCCATCCCTGTAACAGCAGCATGGCTTGTCATGCTTGACATCTCAAGCAGACACACATTAGACCCTCTTGGACTGACAGCTGTAACTGTGCCAGCTGTTAAACATGAGCATTCTGTGTTTGTACTGTGGCATCATTCTTGGTGAGGGTTGGATGCTGCACACAGCCAGTGTCATCCCGCCCTGGGGTACATACTCGGAGGGACCATCCATGTCTCATTTGATGTTGACCAGGGAGGTACATCTCAGGTAATTCACACCAGCATGGACACTGAGTGCATCATATTTCTGCTTGCTTTGGGGTGACCTGCGTACTTGTGTTATGTGGCATTTTGTGGCAGCCTACAAGCAGCTTACTCTACCCTTTCCCTTGTTCAGTCTGGTGAGTGGGACAGCTGTGTGTCTGCCTATACAGACACCTATTACGACTGTATCAGGCATGTTGTTTCTCCTTCGGGCCTGTGACTGTTTGGCACACCAGCTTTGCATACTATTCATTGCATGTGCTATGTTTGGAGGTTGTGGTTGCTTGTAATCTACTTTGGAGGCTTCTGTTGGTGTGGTGTGTTTGTAATTAAGGCCTCCGGGAATATTTGTCTGTGTTTATGTGTTTGGTTTACAGTTGTGGTAGGTCTATGTGGGACTGGGTTTGTGGTGTATGTGGTTACCTTCTCCTCCTGACTAGTGTTGACAGTACTGAGTTATTGGAGCTCAACCTCTGGTTTGGATACATGGATGCATCTATCACATATGTTTGTATTTATTGGGGGGTGTTGTGGTTGTCTGTGTACTTGGTACTGGCGTCACATTGCCTCTGGATTCACAGATTATACTTGTTGTGGCTGGACTTAGTGGATTGTATGTGTGGACATATGTTGTTGCCATACTACTGGTCAGTGATTACTTCCCTTTTTATGTTTGCTCTATCATGTGGTAACTTCCTCATTCTCTTGCATGGTTTGGTAATGGCTGGAGGCCAGCATGCCAGATGCCTGTGTGCATGGCATTGTGTGTTGTTGTTATTTGTGATTGCATACTCCAAGCATTCCTGGCTGTGTTCATGGAATGCCTGTATAACATGTTCTGTGGTGTGTCCCATATTCTGCACTTGCACAGGGCCTTATGTGGATTCAACATCGGTTTTGAGGGCTGCAACCTATACTTTACACATGTTTTCACTGTGGTATTCTGGCCAGGGACTGGGTCAGGATG
>NW_025060271.1:0-5136 GCF_019279795.1 Protopterus annectens
TTTAATAATATTAAATAACATTTAATCTAATACATGACCAGAAAATAAAATAAAATAAAACAGTGGAAAAAGAAATATAATCCACAATAAACCATCATAATGAGAAACCCACAAATATTCCAAAATTATACTATTGATAACATATTAAATAATAATGATAAATATATCAGACCAGTGAAAATTATTACAAAATGGAATTTAAAACTAAAAATGTTTGTAACCATAGTAGAAAATGGTAACAAGTAATTTATAACTTATCATTGAGGCCCGGTGGAAACAAACCACCCAATTTGATTATCCATTTAGTTTCCTTGCTGTTTAACAGTTTATGCCATCCAGTTTTGAATGCTCTGTGACCAACAATCTTATCAATACAAATGAAAGAGAACTGAGCTGTCTTGTGTACAACAGTATGTTTGTACAAAGCGTTGGTAGTCCTGGCATTTCTAATGTCACCTAAATGCTCAGAAATACGAATACGCAGCTGTCTAGAAGTTTGACCAATATAAAATGCCCGACATGTACATGTGGCCAAATAGATCACCCAGTCCGTGCTGCAATTGGCAAAATGATTAATGTTAAATATCCTGCCTGTATTCTTGCTAGTAAATTCCTTTGTTGTAAATATATATTTACAAAAAGAGCAGTGACCACAAGGATGACAACCAATCAATCTATCTCCTGACATAGTAATCTGGGTCATGCAGACATCCTGAGATGTGATTCTTTTGTAATGTGAGAAATGTGATCCTAAAGTTTTGCCTTTACGATAAGAGTAAAGACATCTCTCGTCTAACCACTTGCCAAGATGTGTATTTGTTTGCAGTATATTCCAATGATGACTGATAATGTCTTGTAATTGGTAGGTGTTCCTGCCAAAAGTGGTTACTAATCTAAGTAGCTGACCTGAGGACTGAGCCGTCCTATCTTTATAGCCCAATAAACTATCCCTCGATAAATTGTTGGTCATACTAGCTGCAGATTGGACATCCATTTTGTTATACCCTCGCTGTATGAATCTGTTCGAAAGGTCATTCTGACAATGCTGAAGGTCTACATGAGATGAACATATTCTCTTAATTCTGATAAATTGAGATTTAGGAATATTTCTTATAATGTGTTTAGGGTGGAGGCTAGAGGCATGTAGAAGGCTGTTATATTGTGGATATTTTCTGTGCACAGTGGTACGAAGAGTATTATCCACTTCCTTGCTCAGGTGGACATCCAAAAAATCAATTTGGTGTGTGTCATAGCTTACTGTGAAACTAACACCCCATTTATTGCTATTCAAATATTCCACAAATTCCATAAGATACTCAATTCCCCCTTTCCAAACCAACCAACAGTCGTCCAGGTACCGTCTCCAAATATCCATTTCAGGCAAATATAGATTGTGTGTTTCATTATATATAATCTGGTCTTCCACATATCCCATGAAGAGATCTGCATAGATAGGTGCAAAAGAGGCACCCATCGCCGTGCCCTGAATTTGCCAGTAGCATTGATCTTGAAAATAGAACACGTTCTTAGTTAGAACGTGTTCAGCCATACAGATGAGTAAAGTATTAAATCCTGGACTGTAGAGGTTGGTCTTAAGTAGCCAATATTCCAATGCCAATAGACCTGCCCAATGTGGTATACTGGTATATAATGATGTTACATCTAGTGTACACATGATCCAATCGGCTTCCAGTTGTGATTCAGAGACAATCTGCAGGAATTCAGTAGTGTCCTGTAGTCTAGCCCGTACATGTGACAACAGGGGCTTTAAATATTGAGTCAGGAAAACTGATAAAGGTTCTGTCAATGATCCAATGCCTGAAACAATAGGTCTACCAGGAGGTGTAGAGAGGGATTTATGGATTTTGGGCAAAAGATACAAGTATTGTTTAACTGGATCCTGAACACTGAGATGAAATTTCGTTTTAACACTGATAATGCCCTCCTCAACAGCAAGCTGTAAAAAGTTGTCTATCTCCTGTTTGAATTTAGGTGTTGGGTCAATGGGCATATGTAGATAATGCTGAGTATTTGACACTTGTCTTTTACCTTCAGCCCAGTAATAACTGGAATTCATAACCACAATGGCCCCACCCTTATCAGCAGGAAGAATAGTGATATCTGTATTTTTTCTAAGATTGGTAAGTGCCTGTTGTTCCTGAGCATTTAAATTATTTCTGATAGTGTTTCCTGTACCCAACTGGTGGTGTAGTCTTTGAGAACAGCATTCTGGAATATGGCTTCACGTGTTTGCCCATTTGGAGGACAAAACTTTGGAAGGTAGGAGTCGAGAAATTTAATTGGATCTTGGAGTTAATCCTGTTGATCAAAAATATTTTTAAATTCGGTCTTCTGCAAAATCGCAACATCTGTTCTGATAACAATCGACAAATAAACCAGGAATGAAACCTGACCTTTATTCAGCAAAACTTCCATAGGTGTGTACATAATCAGAAATGTTATGCACATTAGAACAGTCTATGTTCATTTCACTATTGACTCAAACAATTCCTCTAGCGTTCTTATGCTTCCGCCCCCCCCCCCGTGTCTGTGCCTAAAGGGTGATCAGCACTGCGTACCCTTTTTGGAGTGGGAGAATCCGACATATTAGTGGATTCAGTATCAGTAGTAGATGATTCTTCCCCCGAACTCCTGTTGGGTGATGTACCCCTTTTAAGTATTGATCTGGGCCGCTTTTGTCGTGTGTGTGTAAAGTTTTTGGTGCCCTCTGCAAATCTTACCCCTTTGTATAATTCAAAGGGTTTCCCCCTTCTATAATCCTCTATATCTCTAGTAAATTTCTTTAATTTCTTTTCTTTGAGAGTTTTTTCAGAGGCTGAAAGATCCTTAGATAACTTGCTAAGTGATTCTTGAAAGCTCGGTTGATTTTCATATAACTTTAATTTTTTACACATTTCTTGCACATCACAAATATTGGTTTGAATAGTCCTGTCATAAAATGAGGACAAAATGTTGACAAACATCATGGCGAATCCTGTTGTGCAACATTCCACTCCTTGATTACTAGGTCATCCGGTTGATCAGCCAAAGGCTGTAATTTAGTTCTAAGACCCCTCGGGGCTATATTCTGATGTTGGTATGCCTTAAATAATCTGGAGTGCCAGATGTTAGAACGTAATGTTTTAATTTTTTTACCAAATTGAGTAAATAACATACTACAATCGTCAACTGGATCAGACGTACCACTTACAGCAGATATATTATTCGAATCAATCCCAAATATATGAATGTCATCTTTATCTGCGTATAGTCCATGTACCATATCATTAAGATCCATGACAATAGATTGTACGTATGTAAAGACCAAATGTGATGTGTTAATGTCAGATTGGTATTGATACAAAAATAATCAATTGTTATACAACCGAACCAACCTCCAAAAAAAAGACTCAAAGAAAATAGTTCTGATTAATCCAATATTAATACTGGGTAATGAGATGCAGAGAGACCAAATAATAATATATAACCAAGTGGTAAAATCCAAATGGTTGCACACTATGATCAATACTGGAGCAGAAAATTCTTTATCAATATGTAAATGCCTCTATGATAAAGCGGCAAGGATAAATGTGACACCTAACCATGGTTTTATGCAAAAGATATTAAAAAACCTGATCTACTGAAAATGTGCTTCAGATGGACATATGCCTGATGAGAATCAAACCGTAATCTTCCTGCAATTATGTGATAGAAATAAACAAGCAAATGCTGTTATTATGATGTACTCAACTAACTTTCAAAAGATAGAACATATAACCAGAGATAAGGGCTAGATATCTCCTGTGCCTGATGCGATTCAAACAGTGATCTGTCTTGCAATAATGTGATAAAAATCACCAAGCAAGCGCTATTATTTTGATATATTCAAATGACTTTCAAAAGAAGCTGAACATGTAACCAAAGATATGGGCTAAATATCACCAAATAGTAAGGTGTTACGTAATGTATATATATATCTTATCCAAAAAGAGATGTTTAACATGTTATACAGACATTTGCTATAGTTGTACTGTGTCCGTCTGAACACTAGCAGATAATTTGAGAAGACTTATCCAAACAATGGTCTGCAATGGTTAATCAACCTGACCCTTAGCTATAATATGTTAACAAAGCCAATATAAATATATTGGATCAAAATACCAAAGGCTTCCACAGTAAACTCTGAGTATTAATGCAGAAATAAAGCAGGATACACAATGACTATAAATTATTCACTGAACGCATCAGATAAGTTAGTCTTAATATCGGGCCAAAGCACATGTAGAAAATGGTTAAATACCAAATGAAAGTACTTGTGTCCTAAGACTAAATGTCCTTGTTCAAACAAGGACCAATTATAAGAAATGATGGTATTTCCTAGACATAAAAGACAGAAGGCAATATCCTCCTGACTTAATTTACAATGTTGCGTTCATATGTTATGCTTAATATCTAAACAATAAGCTGGAAACAATAACTTGTTTGACAAAAGATAGTCAAAATTACACAAATGGTGCACCGCCAATGTTCAAATGTAAAACGCTATCTGTAACTGCCCAGTCTAATCAAACAATGGCCCAAGTTGTAATGTTCCCTATGTAACACAGACCTAGATATTACCATCAGTATACACAGTTCTGGTTCAACAATTACAGACAAAATGATTGAAAATGTATGAATCACATTCCCTCCATACAATAGGATGTCATGAAATTGGTCCCACAAAATGTTTCAAAAAAATAGGATGAATAAGGTCAAAAAAGCAGTACTTGTATCCTTCAAAATAGTGTAAACATCAAGTAGATGATATTGCGACAAGTATGTCCCAAACAAATCCCAAAAGAATAATCCAAAGGGTATTCCTAAGTGCGCGTTATAAAATAATAGTCACATTCCCTCCAGATAATAAGATGCCATGAAAATTGTCCTGCCAGATGTTGCATTTACAAAAAATACGAAATAAGAACAAAAAAACAGTACTTGTATCCTTTGAAGCGATGTGGACCTCAATAAGATGATGTTGTGACCAATATGTCCAAAACAAATCCCAACCAAGTGATCCTGAAGGTCATTTGATTAGAAAAACAGGATGAACATTGTAAAATAATGAAAATCCAAGCAGTAGGTTGGACAAAA
>NW_025060272.1:0-4880 GCF_019279795.1 Protopterus annectens
CCCCTTTTTGATTCACAGTATACTTTGGAAACAATACATTTATTATGACTAGAGATTTATACCTCAGGCCTGTTGAGAATGGGGGCATTGTGGGCAAGATCCACATTTAAAAGTTCCAATTTTTTATTATTATTATTATTATTATTATTATTATTATTATTATTATTATTATTATTATTTCCTTTAGTGTAATTGTTATTTTCTTTAAGCTCTCTAGTTCCAGATTGTACCCAAACAATCACTTGCACTGTACTGATGAACTCAGAAAATGAGCAAAACATGGCATATATTCAACTATTGGCATTTGACTTTATTGGCCTAAATGCACCAGTAAAGACTTAAGTGAAAAGTTGTAAGCATTCAAAAGCTGTGTAGCTGAAATACTGCTATGACATTAAGGTTTCATTTGCATATATCCCATGGGAGTCCACTACAAGAGACTTAAGGTATTACACTCTGAAGAAATAAGGATCTTTCTAGTAGGTTTTACTGACTGGTTTGTATGTGTGAGCTTTTTACCCTTTGTTTTGGATTTTTTTAAAATGTGAGTTGAAATATCCAGGGTTTAACTCCATTTAAGTATTCCTCCTATGATTACCTACAGTGGATTGGGCATGTTCTGGATAAAATGTAAGTATCAAACCCTTGGAATTAGATATAACATCCTTACTGCAGACAGTACCAGATTGTATGCTTTTCCCAAAGAGTGTGCTGCTTTTGCATTTTATTTGTGATAAAGATGGCTCCAGATTTTTTTCTCAGATGCCAATGTCTGTGCAGTCACAGAGATGTGGTTCAAGGCCCGAGAGCACCCTGGCCATGCAAGGCTGCAATGCCTTCCACACATTCAGACCTCAAAACAAGCATGAAAGAACCAAAGGCGGTGTACCCATCTTCATTAAAGGCAAATACACCTCAAGACTGGTCAAACAGTACGACTCCCTAGAGCTGCTCCAAGTCCAACTAACTGTAAGTAAAACTCACTTCCACATCATTGTTAGCTATAGGGCCCCACCATGAACCATGAGATCCACTCTCCCCACCTGGATCTACCTGAGCTACTCACTTATACAAACAAACACCTTGATCATGGGTGATTTCAACTATTCTTTCATCGATTGGGAGTCATATATATGCACAAACACTCTTGCCCTAAAGGTCCTGGACTTTGCTAATACAAATATTCTGGAACAGATAGTCTGCACCCTGACAAGGGTCTCGAATGTCCTAGAGGTAGTATTCACCAACATAGGGGTTCCTTTCTCCCTGTGTGTTGCCCTCCCCGATAAGGTCTAATTATTCAAAGTAACAAGACATTGTCAATCTGCTAGCAGACAACTTTGGCACAAACCTCATCCCCCTATCCTCACCAGATATACCCCAAAGCATACCTGTCACCAGTCCACTACCTAATATCTCTAAAGAGCAGGTCCTACACTTTCCATCACCAAAAGCAGACTCTGTGGGACCTGATAACATCCCAGGCTGTCTATTAAATGGTCTAAAACAGGACCTAGTGGACCCACTTGGCACCCCTTCAACTACAGTCTAAGTATTGGCTTTGTAGTGGAAACAACAACAGTAATTCCCTTGCACAAAGTGGGTCCATAAGTCGACCCTGGAATGATAGACCTATAAGCCTAACCAGCCTTATCTGCAAGGCCATGGGGCAAATCATAATGGACCTTATCAACAAAGACATAGGTGACCTTCAAACTCTTGACCTAAAGTTTGGCTTCATTAAGGGTAGATCATGTTTATTCAACCTGGTGGACTCCTTTAAGAATGTCACCAAAGCTCTGGATGAAGGCAAACAGTACATACAGCCTTTCTTGGCTTAGCCAAGATTTTGACACAATCCCCCACTCAGGCATCACTAAGAAACTCACCCAGCTGAGGATTAACCCATATGTCATTAGATGGGCAACCAACTGGCTCACTGACAGAAAGCATGCAGTCAAAGTTGGGGATTCCACCTCTACCAGCAGACCAGTTACCAGTGGTGTGCCACAAGGATCTGCTGGACTTCCTACTGTTTGCAATCTATTTTCAGAAGTCCAGATGAAAATAGATGGCTTACCAAGTTTCCCAAAGACTGTTTGGGGGCAATCATTAACCCCAATAAATGACATACTCAAAAAGGGCTTACAAAAAATATTTGCCAAACCTGGTTTAAAAAATGAAAAAAAATTATCACCCTTTCATTAAATATGTTGCGCAAATTCAAATTAACATACTCCCTTTGTCAAACCCCCTTTAAAGATTTGGGGAAAAATTAGGAATTAAGGATGTTTTAAGTTAAGCAAGCAAACCCTAAACTTGACCTTTTTCCTTTTAAAAATAAAAAAAAAAAAAAAAAAAAATTTTTTTCCCAAAAAATTGTCCCTTTTTCCAATGTTTTCCTTACGTGAAATGGAAAATTTCCCATTTCCTACACTGTAGCTTGATCTTGGAGTTGGTATATTTAATAGGGGGGGGGAATGCTTTCCCCCGCTTGCACCCCAGTTTTTTGTTTACTTTATTTTTAATTTTTAAATTATCAAAATTTAAATGTTAGATCACTGAAGTTCGATCTTCAGCATTTGAACATTTAAGCGTTAAAAAATTTAAAATAGACCCTTAACTTCAATCACCATGTGTTCACAGTGATAAGAAAGGTCTTTTACATTGCACATCTCATAAGTAATGGCATTGCCTCCAGAGTTAAGGATGTTATAACTCCCCTCATCCCTCATCAGACCACTCATAGGGTTCAATGCTGCCTTCTCTATGTACATCACCAGATACCTGCAGCAGCTGGAAAGACCTCAGAGGTTTCTCAGAAAGAAAATTCAGGGCCTTCAACACTTGACCTACATGCACAGACTGTAGGTCTTGTCACTGTACTCTGTATCTTATGGGCTGTTGTGAGGTGACTTGTGCCTGGCCTACAGTGCAGTCATGGATCCTGCCCTAATGGAAATGCTGCACACCCACAAGTCAAATGGGACAAGATTCATTCACTCTAGGGATCTTAACCTAGCCTGCAACATTAAAGGGATATGCTGGAGAGACAGAGATTTTCCCAGAAATTGCCACTCCTCTGGAACAAACCCCAGAGATTGCCAATTCTCTGGAACAAACTTCCCAAATTTAGGTAAAACAGAGCTCCTCAGTGACCCTATTTAAGCGTAACTTAGACAACTGGATGGGAGACCATAATATTAAAAGGGGGCACCTATGTCCCTCTTGGATAAGGGCAGTTGGTACTGATCATAGACTCCAGCTGCAAATATAGGCCATACAACTTGGTCAATAAGGGGAAAAATATAACATGGCTAGACTTATAAAGGCCCTAGTAACCTCCTATGAACCTAAAAACCCCGCTATGACATTATGAAAGACTGAACCCCTGCCTTACTACCTTAATTAATGTACAGGCTTCTATATTTCCATGCTAAATGCAACAGTAGGAGTTTCTTACTTCTGGGAAAAATGGATTTCAACTAGTTCTCGCAGGTGGAGCACCTCAGATGGAAAGTTAACACATGGAATTGTTTATTAGTGAAACCATGTAAGCAAGAAGAAAAGCTGGTTTTGGTTACCCTTTCTCTGCAGTTTTATGTAAATCATTGCCCAATCCCCCTTACCCATATTTTTGCAGTTTTATGTAAATCATTGCCCAATCCCCCTTACCCATACTTCTCTGTAGTTTTATGTAAATCATTGTCCAGCCATAACATCATTTTGTATATGTTATAGAAAAACCTGAGAAAACAGTGAAACTAAAAATTAAAATAATCATTATAATCTGCAGGTTTTTACAAAATCACTTGTAACATTTAAAAGGAGTTTAAAAGGAAATGATATCAATCATAAAACTAAGGTGCTACCTAAACTGACAAATAAACTTTAAGACACAGAGTTAACAGTTTCTCCTGAGGTACAGTTTCCATTTTCCTAATTGTGGCTGCTGTGTTACATACATTTTATCATTTTAAAACTAACAGTTATGTCTTACTGAATAATATAAGAAATGCATGTGAATATTTTCAGTTTCACCAACATCAGCTAGCCCAAACCTTCTTGCTGGTGGTTTTAAAAACTGCCACCCCTCTAAAAATCAATTTTTGTGGTCCCACATTCACACCAAAGCCACTGGTAAACATATTCTAGTTCCCAATCACACACTATAACCCCAGATGGAAAGAGACATATTCACTCATCAGTTTGTTTAGATTCTCTTGCTGTGATTTAGGAGGGACATACATGCTGGCCTATGTAATCTTTGTAAATTGAAAATGTAATATTAGCATCACAAATCTAGATTATATTCCCATATTTCCTCCTTAGTCCATTACAAATAACTTTCCAAAATTAAACTGCTCCTTTTCACCTTGCTCCCCCATAGATTCTATAGTAATCCTTCCTAAATCACCATTTTAACCAGTTCTGCATATATTTTTATATATATATATATATATATATATATATATATATATATATATATATATATATTTTCCTTTCAATCATGAAATGCTGAAATTTAATTTCAGCATTTAGAAACTATGAAGCTGAACCATTCACAATCACGAATCACACAATCACGAACAAAATAACCCTAAACCCCATAACACCGCCATTCAACCCACAGCACACAAACCACACAATCCTACTAAACTGTCTAAAGTTGTTTTTCACCTGCACTTTTAAAGTTTGTCCTGTTTGTTGCATTTTTGTTGAGGATACACACTCAAGTGCTAGCCTGTGTTACATATTTATTGCAATTTCCTGCTCTTTGTTAAAAAAAAAAAAAAAAGGGATCCTTGTTTCCCATCTTTCCTGACCCAGAGTAGAAATACAGGCTTTGCTGTATTCTGGACTTTGGAAAATTCCTGTGT
>NW_025060273.1:0-5582 GCF_019279795.1 Protopterus annectens
TGCGGGGCCCCCCAAAAGAAAAGAAAGAAACAAGTTCCTTGTTTTTAGTCTGTTATTAAATGAGTTTAACATAGCGAGACAGTTAAAATAAGCAACGGACATCTGCGGGCTTATTTTAATGTCTCGCTATGTTAAACTCATTTAACATAGCGAGACATAAAAAGCAACGGAGATCTTGCTTTCTCGTTTTAACTGTATGTTAAATGGGTTTAACATAGGAGACAGTTAAAATAAGCAACGGAGATCTCCGCTTTTTTAAAGCTGTCTCCATGTTAAACCCATTTAACATAGCAGACATGTTTAAAACAGCAGTTATACTAATGGAAAAAGTCCGCCGGACCTTTTTCCATTAGTATAACTCGATTTACAACGGGCACGCTGGCCAATCAGCGTGCACGTTTTGGAGGGATCATGGTATAATGATTATCAAAACACACCATTTTATTCTTATGTAGTTTTTATAGGGGAGTTTGTTTTACTGTGTCATCTGCTAACTTAATGTGTCAACTCCAGAAATCACCATATCATTGAGAAAAATTAATTTTCAAATATATTAGTCTTGATCTGTGAAAAATATTTACACATTTGTGATGGCACATTAGATTTTCAATGAGGAATGACTTAAAATTAAACTTGACGCTCTTTTGTTTGAAAACAAAGTTTACGAGAAACAAAGTATATCAATACTGCACTTATGATAGATCTGTAGCTAGGACTCTTTAAGGAAGCATTAATAACAGTAATACCAAACTGTTAACTGGATAGGCCCATTGGACTAAGATAAGTGACTTGCTCAATGTCAGGCACATGAGGGCTGAGGGAATCAAACCTTGTTCCATAGGAACTATAGCTCTCAGTCTTAACTTGGATCCCTATTGAAATGGGCACCTGAAAAAAAAACTTAACAAAAACTTCAGGAAAAAAGAGTGAATCTTGAAGACTGCTTTTCTCCTTTAAACTTCTTTTTTCAGCACCCCCAAAACTTACATAAACTAATTCTAAGATCATCATACCTCAAAGAAAAGAGAATATTTTGGGAAATGGCCATCTCAGACTTGGTAGATTTAAGTTGTTTATTTTCAGCCATTCAGTCTCCATGTTACAGGACTCACTCTTGTAGGTCCCAGCATTTCAATTGGCTGCTGACTTTAAGCATCTGCACCAAATGCTTGGGAATGTTCTAGTACATATACAAACATATGTTTACTCTTTAATTCAGAAGAGTGAAGCCCTGACTTCAGCTTCGACAAGCCTGGATTTAATGGGGGGGGGGGCCTGTCTGTTGCAGATGCTGACTGTGGATGGATGGATGGATGGATGGATGGATGGATGGATGGAGGGATGGATGGAAATGAACAGCTAATACTTGCTCTTCTACAGCTAGAAGATGATGGAGTCTGAAAATACAAATAAGAAGTGACATCTGATAAAATTCTAGGTACATGGCTCACAATACAGAGACAAACAGCAATACTTCCCTTCCCAAGGACTGAATCATATTCTAGCCAAGACAGGTGTGTCTGTGTGTTGGGGGTATGACATCATACCCCTGTAAATTGTGCTGGTACTGAATATACTACATTGTGTTTGTGTCTATCAGAGGACAACCAAATTAAGGAGAAAGTGGAAAAATCCATTCCAGCCTGAATTAAAGGTGCTCATCCCTTAACTCTTGCCTTCTTTGGCCAGTCTTCATCTCGGTGGGCTGTGTTCAAAGAATAAAAATTAATTCAAGAGATTATGCTAGATGGTCAGGAATGGAGGTGGTTAAAAAGATGAGGATCATTATTTATCAGTGTCTGTTTTTTGATGCAGGTTGCATGGCAGGACAAACAAATGGCAGATAACACTTTAGATCTTGGTTAATTTTTAATTGTATTTACATAAAAGATATTTCAGTACTGTCTCTCTTCCACTCAAGGAATGTCACAAGTCCAATCTGGTCTGTCAGATGCACTTCATTGTTTTTGTCCTATCGGTGTGAGCTACAATTAGATGCTGTATTATTTTATTTAGTAAGAAGGAAAAGAACTCAGCCGCTGCACTATTTTTGACTATGGTCAGCTTGCAGGATCATTTTGCAGCAATTATTTTACAGTGACACAATGTGTGTATTAAGTTAGAAAAATAAATGAGGTAAAAGAAGAAAATGTAGGGTCATTAGTTTTGTGAGGTAGTCTGAAGACATGGCCCTATTTTCAATTTGATGTTTAAATACAGAAAGTTCAACATTATGATAAATCATTCTCCAGCTTGAATATTGAGTCACTCACACATTTTAGGTGCAAAAAGGCAACAGAATCATTTTTAACATACATCATGAGAATAATTAGTGATGTTTCAGGTGTACATTTAAGGCAATTTTACAAAGAGAATAAAAAACATGCATTTGAAGTTGCAAATTTATTTTCTGATTTGATCATCATTGTTGATAACATTTGTAGTGAAGTACTAATGAAATGTTTCATTTCCAAAATATGTTGCACTCTCTTGGAGGAGATACAGAAACATGACATTCAACATAGCACTCATATGCAGCAAAAACTGACATACTAAGGAGCCCAGAGCAGTATGTAGTCCTCAAAATATCTTTATGCAAATGAGTGTTAACGAACTGTAAACATTCTTAAATGGCACAGTATGATTCAGAGACATTGTGTTTCATGTGTAGAACCTAAAAATGTTGGCCAAGTTAATGCCATGACATAATAAGACCCCAAAGATGACTCAAGTACAAATCATCAGTGGGAGTATAACAGTGCCAGCCACAAAACCTCTGCAACTGACATCAAGATACAAATAGCAATTAATAAAAGAGTTGTGATAGAATAGGGATTACTACTAGTGTACTACTGAACTGATACCATATGGATATCTTGACCCATGATTGACTGGACAAGTAACATATGGATACCTTGACCTGTTATTCACTGCACAGTCTTTGTTATGAGATTGACATGCTTAATGACTTTGAGAATCCACAATGCTTCTTTAAACTAAATAAAGGCAGTGGTCTGCATTCCTAACACTGGGACATTTAAGAGAAATGCAGTGGATACCCCTATTACGTCACAAACATTCCTGAGTAGGATTTTGCATCACTTCTATGACTGCAAGATTCTGCTTGCTGAGAATAAAATGTAAATGAATATTATCAAATGGATCCTTAAGATGCATGCGTTCCCCAGTATAGTGGGTATTTTGTATCACTTCTGTGATTGTAAGATTCTGCTTGCTGAGGATAGCATTTAAATGAATATTTTTAAACAGATATTGGAGATGCATGCATTCCTTAGTATAGTGGGTATCGGCAGCATCTTTGGTGTGACAGATTGCAATCAGGTAACAAACAAAGCTTCCAGCACATATCATAATGCAGCCTGTTACAACATATTCCACATAAATTCCACTTAATGCAGAGTAGATGTGACTCAATAAGTAAAGACATTTATGGGTGTCACTCTCGCAGGATTTGTAATTTTTACATCTGGTTTGGTTATGCTCAAGAGCATGGCACTCAAGAATTCTAGCACACTGCCTAGGTACTAAACTGCTTCAGGACTATCTAGCACACTGCCTAGGTACTAAACTGTTTCAGGGTTATCTAGCATACTACCAGGGTACTAAACTGTTTCAGGGCTATCTAGCATACTGCCTAGGTACTAAACTGTTTCAGGGTTATCTAGTATACTATCAGGGTACTAAACTTTTTCATGGTTATCTAGCATACTATCTAGGTACTAAAGTGTTACAGGGTTATCTAGTATACTACCAGGGTACTAAACTTTTTCAGGGTTATCTAGGGTACAAAACTGTTTCAGTGTTATCTAGTATACTACCAGGGTACTAAACAGTTTCCGGGTTGGCCTCCGTCCCAGGTTGAGACTGCTGACCTAGCAATACAGCTAGCAGAACAGGATGGAGATGAGATTGAGAAATCCTGTCTCTGTGTCATCTGCTCCTAACCACACAGATTGTTTTGAATGCCCTACTATTCTCCAAGGGGAGAACATGCAATGCATAAATGTGCATATATGCGCATTCTTACCCATGGTACATTAACATCCATGTGACTATGTTGCAGTAATGCTGCCCTCATGCCTCTGGATCTCCATGGTTCAGCAAAAACCCACACCTTCACCCTAAGATAGGTAAGCTGGCAATCACCGGCACAACCCTCCCTCCTTCCTACCCCAACTAGTGGCCTTTCTGCTCTCTGGGTCACTAGCTGATCCCAAGTCACCAGCAAAACTGACAAGACACCAGACCCTGTCCATGTACCAACAGGCCAGCCATTGCACAGTATCTTTGAAGTGTTGTGTTATGAAGATAGGGGCATAACATCTGGCTGTTACTAACAGTGGGTTATGACTTGAGTTCCAGCAATAGCAAAATAACAGTGAAAGGACGAACATTCCAGGATGCAGTGTACAAAGGTGCTGGATGCAGAATGCAGGTATGTTATAGAGTAAAGTGTGTGTGTGTGTGTGTGTTTGTGTGCGTGTGTGAGTGTGTGCGTGTGTACGTGTGTGCGTGTGTGTGTGCGTGTGTGTGTGTGTGTGTGTGTGTGTGTGTGTGTGTGTGTGTGTGTGTGTGTGTGTGTGTGTGTGTGTGTGTGTGTGTGTGTGTGTGTGTGTGTGTGTGTGTGTGTGTAGTATGTCTTTCTGTTATAATGTCAGTATCTTTATCTGCACATCCTCACATTGTTAAGAAAAAGTACTTAAAAGAGAACGAAGAACATTGAAACCTCTCTATTATCCATTTCTCCACATGGAGAAATCCACTTTCCATTCCCTACTACTTACTCATGCCAAGTCTGAGATCACTGCACATCAGAAAATAAGAAACTCTTATAAACAGTGAATTGCCACATATTTTATCCACTTTGCTCCTTCAATCTTACTGTTCAAGGACTTGCAGTTATGAGTTCCAGATATTAAAAAGCTTCCATGTGTTATACATTTTGTCAATCCATTTGTGTTTCATATCTGATTTTCACACATTCAGTTCAAAATTAATAGTGTATATGTATGCTGTGGTTCAGTTCCAGTCATGTGTCATCACTGACTCAACAAGGATCCCTCTTGGGATATTGCATGTAGCATATCTGCAAAGCTTTATAATCTCCACATTGCTGTTGGCAACTATGGGTGAAAGGATGGCCTACTATCAATGCTCACAGTGCCTACAGAAAGGAAATAAGAATACACAGCCTCTGCATACCTATTGCAAGTATGGCATGCTGTACATCTGACTGGCCACTGACTCTTCAAATGCCCCCCCCCCCCCAATTATACCTGCAGGGTATGGACTGTAGCATGTCAATCTTCTATAGTGCTGGAATGAGATACCCAATGTTGTGGTGTCCATTGTTGCTGTTGTCTTTCATTAGGTCATGCCAATAGACATCTACTGGTAACTGCACTCACAAACCGATGAGTAGCGGTCTGCCATTGTGTAAGACTGATGAACATGATTTGCAATGAGTGGTGAAGCATTTTTATTCCCCCTGACCTATGCATCACTGTTGAAAACTACATTCCCGAAAGTGCATTTTTACTCTGTGACAAATGGCCACCTTT
>NW_025060274.1:2500-5491 GCF_019279795.1 Protopterus annectens
GGTGCCAGGATCCGCACATAACCAGACTCAGGTCACTTCACAACAAGTACAAATATGACTCTGTCATTGTCCATGTTGGTGTGAATGACCTGAGATACTCCTGGACTACATGAAAAGAGACATGGAAGAGCTCTCCAATCTTGTACAGGCAGGTATGGCCCTAGTAGCATCCTGTCATTGCCCAGAATGATACCGCAGTACAAAGACAAAATGATTGACTTCAACAGTTGGCTAAGCTTCTGGAGTTATTCTAAGGATCCAGTATCTTTTTACTACATTATCGACAGACCACGATGCTTGCAGAGATAGGCTGCACCTGTAGCCTCTGGTATTCGGATACTGGCTAAGGGTCTTGCCGCCTGTATAGTGCCTAGCAAGGTTCAAATGACAAATTCACCACCACAAGAGGCAAGCAAAAACTGATCCCAATGCTGTCTAAATCTCAAAATGCACTCACTTGAGGCACTCCTTAAAATGGACATTGATATCTGTGCAGTGACTGAGACTGGTTCAAGGCTCAGAGCACTCCTGCATTACCAAGCTATAACTCATCCACACTTTGGCATCTAACCTGGATCAGAACACCAAAGGCGGAGGTGTGTCCATATTCATTGGATATCCATACCTCCAGGCTAGTTGCACGCATAATGCATCCAAGGTTATCCAAGTCACTAACTCTGGCCAAAACTGCAATCAATTTGTAGCTTGAAGCTTCATGGGATTCATCCTCTTTCTTGATATACTGGAAAATATTAGGGTTCAACCAAACACCCAATAATGGGATTCAACTACCCCATTAACTGGGAAAACTACTCATGTACCAACTCTTGCTCAATGTGGAATTCATAAATTCCAATGCCTTGAATCAACTTATCCACACCATGGAACTCATAAACAAGACATTTGTAACCTCAAACTCTGGACCCACATTTGGGTTTGTGAAAGGCAGATCATGCCTTCTGAACCCGATTGACTTCTTTGAGCCAGTCCTGCTTCAAAGCCCGTAGATGAGGTGAAGTGGTTTCACACAGCCTATCTTGACCTTCGCCCAAAGACTTTGACACCATCCCATTCTGGAATTAGCTAAACTCACTAAACTAAATTATAAAATCTCGTCCTCAAGATGGGTTGCCAGCTAGCTCGCATGACAGAACCCACACTGTAAAAGTGCAGACTCAGATGAAGCCTCCAAAGCATTGACAGTGGAGTACCACAGGGTTTCGTCCTGGGACCCCTCTCCTCAGTTTACAGTCATCTACTTCTCTGAGTACAGAGGGCTAACACAAGAAGGCCTCCTGGTTATTAAGTTCACAGATGACTGCAAACTGGGAATGGTCAAGTCCCCAAACCAGTGTGGACATCCCTACAGAAGGGCCTCATTTGAGACAGATGCCTGGTGTGGAACATGGCCTCAAGCTCCAATGCCAAAAGTTGCAGTGTCATCCCTTTGGTAAAAAACTCTGTGCCATGAACCACTAGGCAGCTTAATCCTGCCAACGAATCGTGATAAGAGACCTTGGGACCCAGGTGGACAGTAGTCTCTCCTTTGATAATTTTATCAAGTAGTCAGAAATCCTTCTAGTGACCACCTCATTACAAAGGTTCTCATCCAGGAAAGAGATCATTGTTGCTACTCATCACTCATTAGACCCATTATAGAGTACAAGTCCCTTTTGGAATGTACCTCACAAGACATCTGCAGCAGCTGGAAAGGCCACAGAAGTACCTCCAAACAGGATTACTGGCCTCAAACAGATGCCTACATTGTCTCAAATAACTCCAGCTTTGCTCTGTAGCATATCACCTACTCAGGAGATCTCTGCCTAACATATAAGCTATGTTAAACCCGAGCTGTTGGACATGCTGGAGGAACAGATTCCTGTCCCGAGACTTCCTATACTCTGGAACAAGCTAATCTATATCAAGCAAGTTCTCATTAGCACTCTTCAAGAAAAATCTTGATGAGTGGATGAATAACAAATACACCCCGGGATCACTTCTGTGGCTCTGTGACAGGGACACAGGTTCTTGGTGGCGTAAGCCAGAACCTTGTTGGCTAGGCTTACTTAGGCCCTTGGGCTGATAGCCTAGTACCTACCTATGAACCTATATATATATATATATATATATATATATGTAAACTAAGAAATGAACTTCGTGACACTAACAGCATTCAAAAAATAGTAAATCACCCAACAACTCTTGTAGTTTTTCTCCTTATTTATTATCAAGACTTCTTCAGAAGACATGTTTCATAAAAGAGCAACCATTTCACTTTTTAAATATATTAGTTCTAGCAGGCCATTTAAATTAACAACAGTTCCTTTCCCAAAAGTAAATTGAACAGGGGGTGCTGGTTTTTTTTCAAACATTACAATGAGTTACATAAGGTAAATTGGGCAGAATAATAGCCTTGTGGTGCTTTTGCATACTAATAGGGGTTGGGGCAAAGGTGTAGGGATTGTGTGCAAAAAATTGCGGAAAAAAGGGGTTGTGTAGGGTTTGTGAAAAACTTTAAAATATGGGAACTGGGAAGGAAGAGGGCATGCTGTGATAATTTTAAATACAAATTTGAGTCCCTGCCCCAGGGGGAAAGAAGGACAAAAGGGGGGGAGTCAGGAAGAGGTCCTACTATGCTTGGGTATCAGGGGGTGTGAGAAATATGTAGGTATGCCACCTGATGGGGGGTGAGAAGTGGACTTGACTGTTGGGCTGCCAATGACAAAGGGGGAGCATATCAATAATAGAGTGCTCCAGAAAACTTTCAGTGTTTGGTGGTACCGGGGGGGTGGGTGGGTTTAAAAATTGATGGGTTTTAATTTACTTTTTTAATGGCCCCTTTTAGCCCGGGAAAAAAAGGCCATGCTTTTGGGCAAAACCCGGGCCCATCCCCGTCCTTTTAAGGGTTGAGGCCCCTTTTTTTAAGATTGGTCCAAAATCCGTTTTGTAGTTTTTTTTGATATGGGTTCCTTAAAATTTGGGGGAGTCCCA
>NW_025060275.1:0-5529 GCF_019279795.1 Protopterus annectens
AGAAAAATTTTGGGGGCCAAGGGGTTTTTTTTTGGGGGGGAAAAAAGTTGGTTTTTTAAAGCAACCAAAATTTTAAAAGGGGGGGAAGTTTAAACCCCCCGGGGGAAGGGGGGCCTAAAACCCTTTTTGTTAAAGGTGTCCTCAGCCCCCTCTGGAGATTAAGCAATATACTACAGTGGTTTGAGCACTGAACTACAAGAGTGAATGGCTGGTTAGGGGGTGTTTTCCCAAAAGGTGACTTGTGAGATAGAGCTGTGATTTTGAATCTGGGTTTTCTTTCTTAATTCAAATATTCTGATTTAACTTTCATAAAAGATTGCAGTTTAGCAATAAAAAGCGATCCATTCCTCATAGTAGTACATCCTTTTGCAAATCGCTGAATCTCTCTGCAACCCAGGTTCATGGGTTCATACTTCGGCTATCTGCTCTAGGGCATTTATAAGCCTAGCCAGAGTGTTTATTTCATACCATTTAAATTAATTTTTATATTGCCCTTTTTGATTGGTATACTGTGTCTCTGTACAGTGACACAAGTGATTAACATTAATACGGTGTGAAAATACGCTGCCAATAAATGCGTCAGATGTTTAACATGATTACAGTTGCACTAATGATATTGGGATTTCTAACGTATTGGCCTATGACAGCCACATGCCAGTTTCACCTTCCCCCTTCTGGATACAGTGGACTCCTTCATACCCAATATCAGGGAATCAGCCTAGGTAAATTTTGCCACAGTTAGGAAGTCTGGAGCTAGTTTTTTTGTGTGTTATCAGGCTATCAGGTTGGCTGAGTCCCCAGGATGTTTCTTCATCTCACATTGCTGATTCTTACCTTGGGTGATCCGCTGTCCTCGGTGCGGCCGAATATCAAGTATTGGGCTAGCGTCGGTCCAGAAGCGCTAAGACTGACTTATCAGGACGTCAGGAATTTCGTCTCACGCACTGACCCGGCGTCATCCTCAGTCTTTTTGCGCATGGTCCGATGCAAGCTTAGCGTTGCAAGTGGATTGGCGTTCTGAAATTTTTGAATTGGTTTCGGGCCGAGTCAGAATTTGGCTGAAAGTCTTACGTTGAGAATATTTTTAGTTTTCTTGCCTCAGTGGTTTACCGGATGTCAGAAAAGTGAATAACTGTATTTCTTGTAGGAAGCAGATACATGGGATTATCATACTTTGTGTATTCCTTGTTTGGGCCTGGTACGGCGTTGTTGGGTATGCAGCTTTTGTACTAGGTTCAATAAGCGCTATTAGCGAAAAGTTGGGTGTGCCAGGTTGGTCTTCCCAGGCGGTGCAATTATAATATGCCGTCCGGATGCTCCGGCCCGCCCTGTGACGCCAAAGATAAGCAACTAAACCCAGGCAAGAAAGGTCGTCCTCGGACGCCGGTTCTTTAGGGGCGTCAGTGGAACCGCTGGTTCCGCCGGGGGCTTCTCTGGAGTCCCATGGGGAGACTTTGATATTGCAGGATGTGGCCTCTCAGGGGGCAAGTCAGGCTGGAGGGGCTTCTCAGGTTACTGTACTCCCTCCCTTCCTAGGTGGTTAGGCCCCCCTCCTTCTGTTTCCAAGGCTTCACCCAGAGACAGGCCAGGTTTAGCTTCTGTTGGTGTCACTCCTAGTTCATCAGGATCTGTGCCCCAAAAAGCACATGCTTAAAATGGCAGAAGATTTAATTACTTTGATTAGAGGTTCTTTGCCCCTCCTGATAAGAGGCCTAGGGTGGAACCAGAGTTGGGAGTTTTGAGCAGGCTTCGATGTTTCAGAGTCTTGCTGAAGACTTGCAGGAGTACTCTCCTTATTCTGATTCTGATGCAGATGATTACTCCTTCTGCTTCTCCTCCAGAGGATTTTTCTTTTCAGAGACTCTTCATTCCATGAGGGAACATTTTAAGTGGGAAGGTCAGGACTTCTCTGATTCCAGGAAAAGGCTTAGGGGAAATTTTTTCTTTTACCCCAGCATAGGCCTTTGGCTATAACCTGTTCTGGATGTTGTGGAAGATGTGTTTGCAGAGGCTTCACTTAATCCTGATTCTTTGCCTCCTGCTCCTGTTAAACCGGATAGGTATTACAGGGTGCCTGAGGCTCATAAATATCTTTATAAGAGTCCTAGGGTGGACCCAGAAACTGTTAGTCAGGGACCTAAGGGTGTCAAGGCCTCTGTTGTAAAAAAAATCCGGTTCCTCCAGATAAAGAGGCCAGAGCTTTGGATAGATGGGGAAAGAAAGTCTATACTTCTTCCACCTTAGCTATGAGGGCTTTGAATTGCCAGTTTCACATGTTGAAATATCAAAACTATCTTCTTTCTCAATTGAAGTCTAAGGTAGATGCTCTGGCGGAAGGCATTGAGTGTAAAGAATTACAAGATTTGGTGCATGTCTGAACAGGTGGGTAAGCATTCTTTGCAATGTGGTTTTGATGCTGTACAGGCCTCGTCTAGGGTGGCTGCCACTGGTTCAGTTCTTCAGGCACGCCTGGCTGAGGATCAGAATTTATCTGACCATGTTAAGACAAGGATTTTGGATGCTCCTTTACAGTCTGATGTGTTGTTTGGTTCACCTGTGGAGTCAGTCTTAAGAAAATGGAAGACAAGGCTAAGTCTATGCAGGCTGTTAAAGATTTTTGCAAGTTCAGCCTCCAAGTTTAGTAGAAAATTTGGGCCCGCTAAGGGGTGGACGTATCCTTCTTATGATTCTCAGTCTAGGGGTAGATCTAGACGTGGTAGGGGCAGAGTTTAGAGTTCCTTCAGGCCTAGAACGGGAGTTCACCTGCACAGTCTTGGTGAGGGCAGGGGCCAGTGCTTTCGTAAACAGGCCCAATGACCTACCTTTCCAGCTGCCAGATCCTTCTTGCCTGGCAGCACCTTTGGGAGGAAGGTTGGCACTCTTCAAGAAAATTGGAGTTTGATTACTCAAGACAGATGGGTATTGGATATCATACACCAAGGTTACAAGTTTTATTTCCATACCTTGCCTCCTTTCAAAGGCATGCCAGACGTTCCTCCTCAGCAAAGACTAGAGGCTCACAAACAAATTTCTCTGCTACTTCAAATAGGGGCCATACAACCGGTCCCTCTACCAGAAGTGGGCCTAGGATTTTATTCTCGCCTGTTCCTAGTACCAAAGAAGGGGAACACGTGGAGACCAATTTTGGATTTATCTATCCTCAACACATATCTGGACATTCCCAAGTTCAAAATGTTGGCGTTACAACAGCTTTTACCTCTGCTGGGCAAAGATCACTGGATGGTGACTCTGGATCTCAAGGAGGCTTACCTTCATGTTCCTATCAGGCTCAGTTGCAGGAAGTATCTGCTTTTGGCTGGGACTTCTCATTATCAGTTCTCTGCATTGCCCTTTGGCTTATCTACTGCGCCAGAGTGTTCACAAAGTTCTGGCTCCAGTGATAGCTTTCTTCAGGCTAAGAGGAATACAGATCTATCCTTATTTGGACGATTGCCTGATTCTGGCTCAAGAAAAGGATGAACTTCTTCATCATTTACAGTATGTGATAGCAGTGCTAAGATGCCTGGGGTATTCTGTGAACGAAATAAAGTCCAGTCTAGTACCCTCTCAGGACATGTGCTTTCTGGGTGTGAGACTGAATACAGCATCCCAGATGGCCTTTTGACCCCGGACAAACAAAAGAATCTTTCCTTTACTTCCATCAATTGTCTCATCAGTCCAGGCTGACTGCAAGGACAGTCCTTCAAGCCTTAGGGTTCATGGCATCTTGTATTCTGGTGCTTCCCAATGCCAAACTGCATATGAGGAAGCTACAATGGTATCTCAAAATGTATGGACACAGCACTGCCAAGATATGGACACTGTCATTCAGATAATACCTTGCATTCAAAAGGAATTTTGTGGTGGGCTCAGGAATGTCACCTAAACAAGGGACTCTCTGTGACCCGCCAGAGGCGAGTCAGATTCTAACGACAGATGCCTCAGACAAAGCTTGGGGAGCTCATCTAAATGGAAAGTGGATACAAGACAGTGGCCTGCCAGACTTCAACATCTACATATCAACTTGAAGGAGATGTTAGCAGTCCAATTTGCATTAATAGCTTTCAAGGATTTACTTCTTCCAGGGCAGGTGTTGATTCTAACAGACAACACAACTGTCATGTGGTACATCAACAAGCAAGGGGAACACATTCTTATCCTCTATGCAGACAAGCAATGATTTTGTGGGAGACTGCTCTAGTTTACAGCTGAATCTTCAGGCAAGGTTTCTGCCGGGCACAGAACTCCTTAGCAGATGTGTTGAGCAGACAAATTATGGATCCCCACGAGTGGAAATTGGATCCTCATGTATTTCAGAAATTGACAGTGTATGGGGAACTCCAGACATAGATCTGTTGCTTCTCCACTAAACTACCAGCTGCCAAAGTTTTGCACAAAAGGTTTCATCCCACAGCTTGGAAAGTGGATGCTCTTTCATTCAATTGGAGCAATCTTCATGTTATGCCTTTCCACCTCTGCCTCCTCCCAAAGGTACTCGAAGGTCAGACAGGACAAGCCAAAGATGATTTTAATAGCTCCAGATTGGCCTCGACAGCACTGGTACCCATTACTGAGAAGTCTGGTGGAGCCTCCATGGCCTTTGCCATTCCACACCTGCTGTCTCAGGAGAACAGTCATTTACTCAATGTCAAACTTCACTCTCTTCACCTAACAGCCTGGCATATCTGTTTTAAACCCTGGAGGGTCTCAGCTTCCACACAAGTTTTGAATGTTATTTTGGAGGCCAGAAGGCCTAGTACAAGGAAAGTGTGCAGATAAATGGAAGAGATTTTTATTTTGGAGTAGCAAAGAATTTGATGTTTCTAAGCCTAATTTAAGTGTGGCTCTTCAATATCTTACTGAGTTACTGGACAAAGGTTTGTCCTTCTCTATTAAGTTCATGCTGCAGCAATTTCGCTCACTATGACTGTGACCCACCATTGTTTTCTCATCCTTTGTTTAAGCAATTCCTAGGGGCAAAGAATATAAGACCCCACGAGAGCTCCTACTCCTGCTTGGGATCTCAATTTTGTGTTGGAGAAACTCACTCTACAACCTTTTTAGCTCTGCAGGCTAATCTTTTTGTTGCATTACCTCTGCAGTTTTGAATTACAATTGAGCCTTTTTAATTTTAAAAGGGGCCTTTACTAAGCTATTTAGAAGCCAAAATTTAAGGAAAGATTTAAAATGATAAACCCAGTTATTTTGGAAAACTAGTCCCGAACCAGCGTTGTTTTCTGGGTCTCAAAGGGGAACTTGCAAAAACTAACTAAGGTTGGTTGGACCCTTTTTTTATTTACCGAAGGGTTCCTGGGAAATCATTTTCCTAAGGTTTTCCATTGGGTTTAAAAATGCACTAATTTTACCCTCCCGGGAAAAAGGGGGGGGTTCTGCATTCCTTATTACCAAATTAAAACTTTGGGGAAATAAATTAAGAAAAAAAAGGCAATTCTATGCTATGTGCAAACAAAAAAAATTTTGAACTTTCAAAATGGTAAGACTGCACTTTTTTTGACCCTGGAAATTTTT
>NW_025060276.1:0-4613 GCF_019279795.1 Protopterus annectens
TTTTTCTAGCTAGTAACCTTGCTCCCTAGTGGCTGGACAAGAAGAATGTCTTTGCTTCACCATGGAAGCTAATGTGGCACCAGTAACTAGAACTGCGCAAAAAAAAAGGGTTCCGCCGTGATACTTCTAATCTGAGACATGACTGGCTTCCACAGCCCTTACAGGTGAATGTAGGATTTTTACCTTTACTTTATGAAAAAGAAAAAAAAAAACATTCTGGAGACAGTGTGATATAGCAGCCGGAATTGGACACCTGCCTCGACATACCCAGATCTGCTTCTCTTCTGCCTTGTGTACAGAGTAATCATTTTCCGTAAACCCTAAGTTTTAATACTTTCTCTTTTGTCACAGTTTTGTCAGGAGCAGCTCTTTCTGCTGGTATGATTGTATCTTTGCTAGTATAGATCTCAGCTGCTTTCTTCTCATGGACAGATTCTGAACATATGCAAGATGTGACCCCACAATTAACAGGTCCTGCATTGGAACACCAGTCCAGTTGCTTATTCATACTGTCATAAAGGTAATGCAGTCTACTACTTCCAGTTTTTCTGGTATAGCAAAAAAAAAAAAATCCAGTTTTCTCTGCATGTTCTGTCTTCTAACTTTTGCTATTTTTTTTTATTTTAAATAGCTGATGCTCTTCGTGTTTCACTGTTGCAGTCATTACATTTGGGTAATCCTGCTGGCAGGTTGCCCTCAGTCGGCCTGAATTCCAAAGTCTTGGGTCCTGCGTCGGCTGTCGTCGCCCCTTCCCTGACGTCAGGTCGTCAGGGGTATAAAAGAAGCAGCCGACGCCATTTTCTTTAGTCTTTCTTGCCGCGCGGTGCCCGAAGCAGAAGCAGTTCGCAAGTGCCGGTCGGCCGACTCCTGAGATTTTCGAGTTCGAATTTCAGATCCGAAGTCTTCTATAAAGCTAAGTACCCCGTTGGGGAAACTTTTTTCTTGCTCCAGAACCGATGTCAGAAAAAGTTAATAATTGTATTTCTTGTGGGAAGCAAATACCTCATAAGGACTTTCATTCTTACTGTATTCCTTGCCTAGGCCCTGATCATAATTTTCTGGGTTGTCGGTTTTGTGCTAGATTTAACCAACGCACTATTAAGCGTCAGTATGATTTTTTTTAAAACTACTTTGGGCGCAGATTTAATTTTCCAGAAATGTCGTCGGAAAGCCATCCGACTACCGCAGTTCACAAAAAACGCAAAGAAAAAGAAAGACAGCCGAGGCCCAAAACCGACGACAAAGCTTCTCCTAAGCCATTCGCCGGTTTGCTGGTTCTCAGTGAGGCACTTTCAAAGCCCCTGACGACCGCTACTTTAGAGTCACAGGCCGCTACCGGCTCCCACGTGGAGTCGGCCATGCCACTGGAATCTCAAGGTATTGGAGCCTCGGACGCTAATCCTTCAGATGGGTCCGGAGCCGCTGAGCAGGCACTGGCTTCTGAGGGTGTATTCAGACCCAAGCATCTATACATTAAACCGACTTCAAAGACAAAGACTAAAGCACCTTCAAAGGCAAAGAAGCAACCTCAAGAGCCACGTGGACAGGCCTCCATTCCCAAAAAACAGATGCTCAAAATGGCCAAAGACTTGATTACCTTGATCAGGGGTTCCCATCCCCCTCCAGATAAGAGGCCTAGGCAAGAGACTGACTATGAATCTTCAGATCAGGTTTCCATTTCTTCTGATTCCTCTTCTGATCAGGAATATTCTTTTCCCTCCTATGAGGATTCTGATGCTGAATAATCCATACCTTCAGCTTCTCCTCCTGAGGATTATTCTTTTGGGTAAACCTTGAATACCATGAGGGAGCATTTCCACTGGGGGAGCCAAGATTTTTCAGAGTCTAAAAAGAGGCTCAGATATTTCCTATTACTACCTCAGCACAAGCCACTAGCCATCCCTCCTGTGTTAGACATTGTAGATGATGTGTTTTCGGAGTCTAGCCTTACCCCTGACTCCTTACATCCAGCTCCTGTTAAGCCTGACAGATATTACAGGGTTCCTGACTCACATAAATTCCTTTTTAAAAACCCTGCTGCAGACCCAGAAACTATTTCAGGGTCCCAAAGGGTTTAAAGGGTTCGCTGCAAAAACCCTACCCCTTTTGACAGAGATTCTAGGGCACTGGATAGATGGGGAAAAAAAGGTTTACACATCTGCTATGTTGGCTATAAGGGCCTTAAACTTTCAGTTTCACATGCTCAAATATCAGCAACATGTCATGGCATTGCTTAAATAGAAAATGTTGTTAAATTCTGAATGTGCAGAAAACAAGGAAATGCAGGATTTATTGCATGCAGCTGAACAAGTTGGAAAGCATACTTTGCAATGTGGTTTTGATTCTTTAGAGGCCTCCTGCAGGGCCAGTTACAGGTTCTGTAATTAGAGGCATGCTTGGTTAAAGGAACAAAATCTGCCTGATCATGTTAAAGTTAAATTATTAGATGCACCTTTACATGTTTCTTTGTTTGGTGTTAAGGCAGAAGAGTGTTAAAGAAAATGGAGGAAAAAGCTAAATCTATGCAAACGGTCAAAGATTTCTTACAGGTACAGCCACCTAGGTTTAGTAGACACTGGCCAAAAAAAATTGGTCCTTTCCTGTGTCAGACAGACCTAAAAGGGGGCAGACCCAGGCCCTAGAGGCAGATCCCGGGGCAAGGGTCATACAGGGGAAAGCAAGGGGGTGCTTCTACGGCCAAATGTGGAGAACACAAATCAAAACCCTTACAGGAAACAGTCCCAATGACTTCCCCTGCCTGCACCAAGCACTTATTTCCCTGGCAGCACCCTCAGGGGGAAAATTAGCACTTTTTCTCAAAATTGGCACATAACCCAGGACAAGTGGGTTCTAAACAGTGTCACAAGGCGACAAGTTCCATTTCCATACGGGTGGCCAGATCTGCCAAAAAATCAATGGGCTGAGGCACAAAACAAGTCTCATCCCTCATGGACATGGGGGCCATTCAACAAGTCCAGAGCAAGAGGGGACAAGGATTTTACTCAAGACTGTTCTTGGTACCCAGAAAGGACAAGGCCTGGAGGCCAATACTGGACCTATCATTCTGAATACATTCCTGGATATACCAAAATTCAAAATGTTGACTTTGCAGCTTCTGCCCATGCTGGGCAAGAATGCTTGGCTTGTAACTTTAGACCAAAAAGAGGCATACCTGCATGTCCCAATCAGACAAATATGCAGAAGATACCTCAGATTCAAGGCTGGCTCAATGCATTACCAATTCTCTGCACTGCCCTTTGGCTTATCCTTTCTTGGACGCTGCCTTTCAACAGAGAACAAGGACATTTTTTACAGCATCTGGCTTTGTGAAAAACTTCTAACATGCCTAGGGTACACAGTCAATGAAAAGAAATCAAAACTAGTACCCTCCAAGAGATAATATTCCTGGGTGCAAGCTTAAATACAACTGCCCAGATGGCTTATCTCACCCAGACAAACAAAGGCAACTGACTACCTATTCAAAATGTTGGCAACAAAGGCCCAGTTATCTGCAAGAAAAATTCTGCAGGCTTTGGGCTTCATGGCATCCTGCATCTACTAATTCCATATGCAAGACTGCATATGAGGAAACTTCAATGGTACCTAAAAGTGTTTGGACTCAACATTGCCACAGCCTGGAAACTATAATTACTCTCATTCCCTGCCTGCAACAGGAGTTCGATGGTGGGCAAAGGCTTGTCACCAAAACAAGGGACAGCCTTCACATTACCCCCCGCCAGGCAACACTAACAACGGATGCATCAGATTATGCCTGGGGGGACCACATGGCAGGAAGATGCATTCAGGGAGCATGGTCCTCAAACCAAATGCATCTACATATCAATCAAAAGAGATGCTAGCTGTTCAAAATGCCCTGACAGCCTTCAAGGACCTACTTCATCCAGGACAACTACTGATAAAGACAGACAACACCATGGTCATGTGGTATATAAACAAGCAGGGGGCCCCCATTCTTACCCCCTTTGCAGACTAGCCATGACGTTGTGGGACACAGCATTGACTTACCAAGTACATCTGCAGGCACAATTCCTGCCAGGAAAGAAAAATACTCTGGCAGAAAACTAAGAGAAACCTCATGGATCCCCAAGTGGCAGCTGGATCCACAAGTCTTCAGCATGATAAGGAAATGAGGATGCCCGGACATAGATATATTCGCCTTCCCTCAACTACCAACTAAAGATTCTGCACAAGGATTTTTCACAAACAAGCGTGGAAAGTGGGCCCTATCCCTTTAGCTGGAAAAACCTATCAGTATATGCCTTTCCCCTCTGCCTCTCCTCCCAAGGTACTCCTAAAGGTCAGACAGGAGAAGCCAAAGATGATACTGATTGCCCAGACTGGCCCGCCAGCACTGGTACCCCAATTTAAAGGGTTGTCTCAATGCCCAGCTTGGACCTACCTCAATACCCATCTACTGTCCCAGCAAAACAATCAGATCCTGCACAGCCACTCAGAACTTTAAACCTGGCAGCATGGCGGATAATGTAGTCATACAAAAACACCTCTCAGAAAACTGTGATGGATGTCATTTTGGAAGCCAGAAGGCCTAGTACTAGAAAATCTTATGCTGGAAAATGGAAGAGATTCTGTGC
>NW_025060277.1:0-4854 GCF_019279795.1 Protopterus annectens
CCCAACCCAACTTTTTTCCCCAATGTGGGGGTACTTTTAAAAAAAACAAGCAAAGGGGAAAAACCCATTCTTTTTTAAATTCCCTCCTTTTAAAATGCAAGACAACCCCAAAAAGGGGGATTTTGGGGGGGAAAAAAAGGGGAATTTTTTTGGGGGCCCCTTTAAAAAGTTTAAAAAAAAAAAAAAGGGGGGGTTTTTAAAAAAAAATTTTTTCCCAGGAAAAGGGTTTTTTTCTGCCCGGGGAAGGCCCAAAAGAACTCCTTAGCAGATGTGTTGAGCAGCATTATGGACCCCCACGGTGGAAATTGGATCCTCATGTATTTCAGAAATTGACAGTGTCATGGGGAACTCCAGACATAGATCTGTTCCCCCCACTAAACACCAGCCCAAATTTTTGCAAAAAAGGTTTCATCCCACAGCTTGGAAAGTGGATGCTCTTTCTTTCAATTGGAGCAATCTTCATGTGTATGCCTTTCCACCTCTGCCTCTCCTCCCAAAGGTACTCCTAAAGGTCAGACAGGACAAGCCAAAGATGATTTAATAGCTCCAGATTGGCCTCGACAGCACTGGTACCCATTACTGAGAAGTCTGGTTGGGAGCCTCCATGGCCTTTGCCTTGATTCCACACCTGTTTCCAAGAACAGTCATTTACTCAATGTCAAACTTCACTCTTTCACCTAACAGCCTGGCATATTCTGTTTTAAACCCTGGGGGGTCTCAGCTTCCAAAAAAAATTTTGAATGTTATTTTGGAGGGCCCGAAGGCCTAGTACAAGGAAAATCAGATAAATGGAAGAGATTTTTTTTTTGGAGTGCAGCAAAGGGATGTTCTAAGCCTAATTTAAGTGTGGCTCTTCAAATTTTTAGTTACTGGACAAAGGTTTGTTTTCTTCTATTAAGATTCATGCTGCAGCAATTTTCTCACTATGACTGTGATCCACCATTGTTTTCTCATCCTTTGTTTAAGCAATTCCTTAGAGGGCAAAGAATATAAGACCCCCGGGGCTCCTACTCCTGCTTGGGATCTCAATTTTGTGTTGGAGAAACTCACTCTACAACCTTTTGAGCCTGCAGCCCCCGGGGTTGAAATATTTATCATGGAAGACTGCTTTTTGTTGGCCATTACCCTCGAGAAGGGTTTCTGAATTACAGGCCCTTATGGCAGTTGAGCCTTTCTTAATTTTCCATAAGGATAGGGTATCTTTTCCTAATCCTTCCTTTATGCCTAAGGTGGTTTCTAGTGTGGCTTTAAACCAAACTATTCATTTGCCTACTTTTTATGCAAACCCCAAAATAAAGGGGGAAAAAATTTTGCACCTTGGATATACACAGGCATTATATTATTTGAGCAGAACTAAAGGGTTCAGGCAGTCTCAGCAGGGTTTTTTTCTTTTGCTTTGGGTTCTCAGGGCAAGCCTGTGTCAAAACAAACTATTTCTAAGTGGATTTTTTTATTGCTTTCTGTTATTCCCATCATGGGAGATTCCAGCTGGGATTAGGCCTCATTCCACTAGGCTACTGCCACTTCTACAGCTTTTTAAGGGGGGGAACTAAAGATATTTTGGAGGCAGCTACTTGGAGTTCAGTGCATACTTTCTAAGCATTACCACCTTCCACTTTACTCTAAATCTAGGGCTGGGTTTGCCACTGCATTTTACAGGGCATTTTGGCAGCTCCTACTACTTTATAGTTTTGCCATCCTCCCCTTTCCTCTGCTTTGGGATTCTACCCAAGTGTAAGGACTGCAGCAATGTGAGATGAAGAACATAGTACAGTTTTGTACCTACCATAAATGTAGATGTTCGAAGATCCACATTGCTGCAGTCCAATTTACCCTCCCCCTCTGTTGTTAGAGGTTGTGTGGTTTGTGTTGTAAATATTGTGCATATTGTATATATTGTTCATATGATTAGTGCAAGGGTGCTTGGTTGGTTTTTTGCTGTCTTTTGGTTTTGACCTTTCTGTTTAGGGTCTTCTGACATCTGGGGCAAGAAAAGACTGAGGATATGACGCGTCATGCGATTTGTACCCTGAGCCCATGTCAGTCTAAGCGCCTTGACCACGCCAGCCTAATACTTTGATATTCGGGCCGACCGAGGACAGCGGACTACCCCAAATGGAAAATGACAATGTGGATCCTTTAACATCACATTATGGTAGTACAAAACTGTAAAATTTTCATCCCTCTGGCATGAGCCATTCTCCACAAAGGCGGGCAAGGATTTTAAATAAAAGGCTATTCCTTTGGGACCCAGAAGGGCAACCTGGAAAACCAATTTTCTACCTGTCTATCCTAACAATTCCTGATACCTTAAAAGGTTAACTTGCAGAGCTTCCCATGCTGGCAAGAAGCTTTGTGCAGCTAAAGGATACCTGCATGTCCTTAACTCATGCAGAAGATACCTTAAATTTAAGCTGGCCCCAACCATTCTCTGCACTGCCCCTTTGGCTTATCTACTGCCAGGTCTTCCAAATGCCTGGCACCAGTAAATTTCAAAAAGGAATCAAATATTCCCACTTGCACGCCTTTTTTCAAAAAAACATTCCTCGCACGGGTTTGAAAAATTACAAAGGCTGGGGCACTAAAGAAAAAATCAAAAAATTTCCCCCAAGAGAAATACCGGGGGGGAAGTTAAAAACCGCCCAAATGGCTTATTCAGCCAGCCAACCGACAACTTATTTCAAAATGTTGGCAACAAAGACCCAGTTATCTGCAAGAAAATTCTGCAGGCTTTGGGCTTCATGGCATCCTGCATCTGCTAATTCCATATGCAAGACTGCATATGAGGAAACTTCAATGGTATCTAAAAGTGTTTGGACTAAACATTGCCACAGCCTGGAAACAATAATTACCCTCATTCCCTGCCTGCAACAGGAGTTTGAGGGGGCAAAGCCTGTCCCCCAGGACAGCCATTCACCTTACCCACAGCCAGGCAGACATTGACAACAGATGCATCAGATTATGCCTGGGGCCCATATGGCAGGAAGATGTATTCAGGGCACATGGCCCCAAGTCAAATGCATCTACATATCAATAAAAAGAGATGCTAGCTACTGGTAAAACGGACAATACTACACATGTGGTACATAAACAAGCGGGGGGGCACATTCCTCCCCTCTGCAGAAAAGGTTGGGGACACAGCATTGACTTACCAAGAAATCTGCAAGAAAATTCCTGCCGGGAAAATAAATATCTGGCAGAAAACTAAGAAAAACCTAATGGACCCCCAAAGTGGAAATTGGATCCAAAGTCTTCACATGATAACAAGGAACTGGGGATGCCGGAATAGACCTATTTGCCTCCCTCAAATGCCAACTACAGAGATTCTGCAAGGACTTATCACAAGCAAGCATGGAAAGTGGATGCTCTATCTTTCAGCTGGAAAAACCTAACAGTATATGCCTTTCCTCTTCCTTCCCCCCCAAGGTACTCCTCAAGGTCAGACAAGAGAAGCCAAAATGATACTGATTCCCCCAGACTGGCCCGCAGGACCAAAAAAGGCCTAAAAAACCCTCAAACCCAAATTATTTTCCCCCAAAAAGACAGTCAGATACTGCACAGCCAACTCAGGACCTTAAACCTGGCACCCGGGCGGATAATGTAGCCATTCAAGAAAACCCTCTCTAAAGAAATGATGGATGTTATTTTGGAGGCCAGGAGGCCTAGCACCAGAAAATCTTATGCAAAAAAATGGCAGAGATTCTGTGCTTGGAACCAGGCACAAGATATTGACAATGTTCCAAATATTCCTCAGATTTTGCAATACTTAACTGAGATGCTGGAAAAAGGGCCCTTTTTTTTCACAATTAAAATTCATGCCTCTGCCATTTCAGCTCATTACAATACAGAACCACCTATTTTTTTCCATTACTAAGGCAGTACCTCAGAGGGGCCAAAAAACATAAGACCCCCCAAGGAGAGCACCAATACCTGCATGGGACCTCACTATGTCTTGGAAAAACTCACACTGCCTCCTTTGAGCCAGCCTCTGCAGCTGATATAAAATTCTTATCCTGGAAAACAGCTCTGCCTAGCAATAACCTAGCAGTCTCAAGCGGGCCCTCATGGCGTGGAACCTTTTATCATTTTCCATCCCAAGGGTTTCTCTGGGACAAACCCTACATTTATGCCTAAGGTAGTGCCCGGGGGCCCTTAACCAAAAAACATTTCCTCCCTTTTTACCCAAACCCACAGAATAAGGGTGAGAGACTTCTGCATTCTTTGGACATTCACAGGCAGCTACATTCTACTTGGACAGAACCAAAGCTTTCAGAAAGACTGAACAACTTCTAGTGGCATATGCTGCAGGATCACAAGGAAAGCCTATCTCAAACAGACTATTTAAAATGGATAGGCCACTGCATTAATTTCTGCTATTCACAGCATGGCAAATCAGTGCCTAAAAGGCCACATTCAAACCCGAGCAGCAGCCACTTCAGCAGCCTTCCTCAGAGGAGTACCAACCAAAGACATCTTAGGCTGCAACTTGGAGTTCAGTGCATATTTACAAAGCACTATCACTTACCTCTCTACTCTAAATCCAGGGCAGGCTTTGCCACTGCAGTTCTGCAGGGCCTGATAGCCTCTTTAAACCTATTTAGCACCAGCCTCCCAACCTTAGCTTTGGGATTCAACCCAATTGTAATGACTGCAACAGTGAAACACGATGAACATAGTACAGTTGTGTACCTACCATAAATGTAGATGTTCGAGTGTATTCACTGTTGCAGTCCATTCCCCTTTTTCCCACATCCCCTTTTTCCCCTTTTGGGACTTTTAAAAATTTTTTTTACTCTTTTTTAATTTCCTAATTTTTTCAAAACCCTAAAAAAGTGGTGTTTTATTTTGGGGGGG
>NW_025060278.1:0-5192 GCF_019279795.1 Protopterus annectens
CTGAATTCAAAGAAGCGCAAAGACAAGGACAGGCCTCCGAGGTCCAAACAGGACTCGTTGCAGCTGGAGCCAGCGTCCGGTTCAGCTGTCGTCAGTGAGGCGCTTTTGCAGCCCCTGTCGTCCGCCACTTCTGAACCGATGGCCGATACAGACTCCCATGGGGAGCCATCAAGGCCTCTTATTTTATCTGCTGCAGGACCTTCGGACGTCGCTCCCTCAGATGGGTCCGGAACCGCTGTGCAGGTACCGGCTTCTGAGGAGGTATTCAGGCCTACTCACATCACTATTTCAAAGGCAAAGACAAAGACTCCTATTAAGTCTAAATCTCCTGCTCAGGCTACTTCTGAATCTACTCCCAGGACACATAAGCAATTGTTAAGGATGGCTGAAGATTTGCTTACAATGATTAGGGGTTCTCACCCCCCCTCTGAGAAAAGGCCAAGACAGGATGTTCCTATGGATTCCTCTGACCAGGCTTCTATATCTTCTGTCTCTTCCTCTGATCAGGAATATTCTTTTCCTCCTTATGAGGATTCGGATGCTGAGGACTCTTTGCCCTCTGCCTCTCCGCCTGAAGATTTTTCTTTTGGGGAAACCTTACATGAGATGAGGGAACATTTTCATTGGGAAGGTCAGGATTATTCTGCTTCCAAGAAGAGGCTTAGAGAATTCCTTCTTCTTCCTCAACATAGGCCTTTGGCTATTCCTCCTGTTCTTGACATTGTGGATTATGCTTTTTCTGAGGCTAATTTGAATCCTGATTCCATGCCTCCTGCTCCTTCTAAGCCTGATAGATTTTATGGGGTTCCTGAGTCATTTCTTCTTGTTTAAGAACACTTCTAGGATCCTGAAACTATTTCTCGGGGCTCTAAGGCTGTTAAAGTTGCTACTTCTAAAGAATCTATTCCCTCTGAGGAAGGATTCTGGCGCTTGCAGGCAAATTAAGGGTAAAGAGTGTATACTTCTGCTACCCTTTCTGTTAGAGGCTTTGTTACTGAGTTTCATATGTTTAAGTATCAATTTCTTGTCTGTTTAAAGCAAAAGCTTTGCTTCCTTCCTGCATGTGTGCAGAAGATAAGGAACTACAGGATGTGTGCATGCTTCGAACAAACATAGCTTGCATTGTGGTTTTGATGCTTTGGATGCTTCTTGCAGGGGCCGCAGCCTCTGGCTGTTATCCAGGAGACATGCTTGGCAAGTGAACAAAGTTACCTGAGTTAAAGGCTAAATTATTAGATGCCCCTATTCCAGCATGATCTCTTTGGTCTAAGAGGCTGAGGTTATTAAAAAGATGGAAGAAAAGCCAAAATCTATGCAAACTGTGAAAGACTTCTTGCCAAGTTCAACCTCCTAGATTTTCCAGGAATTGGCCCTCCAAAAAAAAATTGGTCCTTTCCCGTCTAATATGACCTCAAGGGGAAAGAATATAGAGCGGCTCAGAGGGTGCGTGGCCAAGCTCAGGCCTCCTACAGATCGAGACAATGGACTGCTTCTTCACCCTAGAAGGGGAGGAGCAGATCCCAATCTCAAAAGCAAACTCAATGACTCTCTCGGTTGGGCTACAGGATTCCTCTTTACCTGAATGCCCTCTCGGAGGGAAAACGTTCTCTTTTACAGAAATTGGACTCATATTACACCCAGGACAAGTGGGTGGACGTGGTACTAGCGGCTACAAATTCCACTTTCATACCCTGCCAAAGGAGGGCTTTTGATTGAGATCTGCCAAAACATCCAATGGTCAGGGCCTTAAATCAAGTGGACTCTTCTGGCCAAGAGAGAGCCATAAATTACGTTCCGCACCTCTCTCAGGATGGGAAAATGTTTTTTGTTATTCAAGACTGTTCCTGGTTCAAGAAAACAAAGCTCATGGAGACCTATTCTGGACCTTTCTGTGATAAATACCTTTTTTGGAAATTCCAAATTCAAGATGCTTACTCTGCAGCAGCTGATTCAATGCTCTCTCTCAGGGCGCCTGGATGGTGACATGGACCTAAAGGAAGCTGTTACACATTCCCCATCAGGCAGGGTACATGAGGATTTCTCCAGATTCAAGGCAGGTTCGAGGACACTTTCAGTTCTCTGTACTGCCCTTTGGTTCTATCTACTAAGCAAGTCTTCTTTACCAAGTGCCTGGCACCAGTAGTGGCTTATTACAGACTTCAGGATTCAGATTTACCCTGTTGGGCGACTGCCTTATTCGGGCGACAACAAGGATCTTTGCTGGCATCTGGATTTTGTTAGCGTCTTCTCCTTCTACTTTTCAGAGTTCTCAGTGAACACAAAAGTCACATTTTGATTTCCTTCTCCAACAAATGGTATTTCTGAGGCCCTCTTAAATACAACCTTACAGACTTTCTCACTTTCCAGAAAAACTAAAATACAGCTGACACAGTTTTTCAAGACTTTGCTTAACTCTAACTGGCTCTGCGAGAAATTCCTGCAGGCACTGGGCCTACATGGCCTCCTGCATTCTGTTGATTCAAATGCAAGGCTTGTATGAGAAAGCTTCAGTGGTATCTGAAAAGGGTATGGTGCAGCATTACCGCAGTCTGGACACTCTGATTCCTCTGATCCCTGCTCAGAAGGTTCCTTTGGTGGTCCGAGACAGCCAATGCTTTAAATGAAGGAAGCCTTTCAGTCTTACTCAACCTTCTCAAATCATAACCACGGACGCCTGGATTATGGGAGCACATTTTCTGGAGCAATTGCCAGCAGGGAACCTGGGCAAGGACCATCTTCACTGGCATCAATCTGAGAGAAATGTTAGCAGTTCAGAATGCTTTCTAGCCTTCAAGAACCTTTTGCATCCAGGGCCTCTTTTGATTATTTGTGAACAACACCACAGTCATGTGGTACATAAAACAAACAGGGGGGTTCTCATTACGTACCCCCTTTGCGAATAACTATGTGGCTTTATGGGACACTGCTCTGAATCTGAATCTACATCTCCAGGCTCAATTCATCCAGGAGAACAGAGATCTCTTAGCAGACAGCCTGAGCAGAAACATTTTGAATCCTCACGAATGGATGCTAGACACCAACTTATTCAACAGGATTACTGCAGTCTGGGGATGGCCGGGTAATCTGTTGCATCCATCTCCATCATCAGCTGCCTCGCTTTTGCACCAAGGGTCCTTCCACAAAACAGCTTGGAAAGTGGATGCCCTGTCCTTCAGCTGGAGAAGCCTTTGGGATATGCCTTCCCTCCTCTTCCTCTACTTCCTCGGGTATTACTGAAGATAAAAAGGACAAGCCCAAGTTCCTCATCTTGATTGCTCCAAATTGGCCTCAAACCAGTTTTGGTATCCAACTTTAAAGCACCTGTTCTTGGAGCCTCCTTGGATTCTCCTCTGAACCCTTCTCTTCTGTCCCAGCATCAGGGTCAGTTGCACATTCAATCTCAAGACCCTTTGCCTGGCTTGTTCTTCAAAGAATTTGATTTCTTCTAGTGTTCCCAAACAAGTTTGGATGTTCTTTTTGGAAAGCTAGGCGGCCTAGCACACTAAATCCTATGCTCTAAATGGAAGAGATTTTGTATTTGGATACTAGGATGAGGCTTGGACCCACACGGTGCCTGATCTCTCTTCTATTTTGCTTTACCTTCCGAACTTTTGTCCTAATGGACTTTCCTTTCTTCCCTTCAAATTCATGCTTCTGCTATTTCTGCTCATTTCAATACTTCCATCCTCCTGTTTTTCTCATCCTTGGGTGAGACAGTTTTGAGAAGGGGCCAATTTAAGACTCCAGGACCCCTCCCCTGTTCCTGCTTAGGATCTAATTATGTTTAGAAAAGCTTACTTTGCCTCCTTTTGAGCCTGCTGCATCTTCAGATATTAAGTTTTTATCTTGGAAGACAGTTCCTTTTGTTGGCTGACTTGCAGAAGGGGTCTCAGTTGCAAGCTCTCATGGCTGTGGAACCATACCTTATTTTCCACTTGGGATGAGTATCCTTGAGGACCAATCCTACCTTCATGCCCAAGGTGATTTGAGAAGTGGCTTTAAACCAAACAAATTCACCTTCACCTTCTTTTCTAATCCTCAGAAATAAAGGGAAAGGTTTTTGTTCCTTGGGCGATGCACAGACAGTTACAATTTTACTTGGACAAGACTAAAGTTCAAGAAAATCTAACCAATTGTTTGTTCTTTTTGCCTCCCAGTTCTCTTGGAAAAGGCTATTTCCAAAACAAACTATTTCCAAATGGATTTCTTATGGAATAAGATTTTGTTACACTCATCATGGGGAAACAGTTTCCAGGTACTGTGAGAGAGTCATTCTACTAGAGCAGCTTCTTTCTTACAAAGCTTTTTCTCAGAGGAGTTCTACCAAAGATATCTTGGAAGCTGCCATGAGTTCTGTGCATACTTTTTCCAAGCACTACAATCTCCTTTGTACATGTTTCTAAAGACCAGGGGCAGGCTTGCCTCTGCTGCTGTTTTGGGGTCTTCTTGCCCCTTCCTCTGTCTAAACCTCCTTCCTTTTTCACTGCTTTGGGATTCCACCCTACAGTTATGACTGCAATAGTGAAACCGCGATGAACATGGTACAGTTGTGTACCTACCATAAATGTAGATGTTCGGTGTGTTCACTGTTGCAGTCGATGTTCCTCCTCCTATCCCCTCTTTTCTCTTTTTGTGGTGTTGTGTTTCCTTGTTGGATTCATTTTTTGATTTATTGAGGACTTCTGACATCTAGGGCAAGAAAGGCTGAGAAGATGAAATCGGCTGAAGACTATGTACCAGGCGTACTAGCGTCAGGAGTACTAACATACAGCCCGACGCCCAGACAGACTTTGGGATTCTGGCCGACCTCGGGCTGCCTGCCGGCGGAACACCCTGGTTACTGCAACAGTGAAGACACTCGAACATCTACATTTATGGTAGGTGTACACAACTGTACTTTCAGGCTAAGGAGAGATTGCTTGCAATTAGACACCTGCTCCTCCTTGTTCATAGACTGCATTTTTTTCCTTTTATTATAGAGTTTGTTGTTACGAAGTCCTGATCGAACACACTTCCCTAAGGAGGAGGATTTTGTCCTGTTGGGTATTCCTGATTCCATGCAGCTATATAAATGCTTGTATAGTACTTTGGTGTAGGTTTGGACATTTATACCAGTTTTTATGAATGGGGAGGTGGCTGTGAAGCTGTTTTATACCTCCCCAGGAGGATTGTAATCCGCTTTGGAGAAGGGG
>NW_025060279.1:0-6725 GCF_019279795.1 Protopterus annectens
AACATTAAATGCCAAGAAATGCATAATAATATCCTTTGGGAGTCATCTATCCCTGGTAACTATTATATTGACAACACACCCCTTACAGTTGACCCATTAGTCAGGGACATAGGGACACATATAGATAGTAATGGCTCTAGCCTTTGGATCATTGTGTGTCTGCAGTGGTGAAGAAATCCATTCCGCGTTGGAGTAACTTATAAACATGGATATAAGCATCCAGAGTCCAAGGAAGTCATTCTTCATTGTATTTGAGGATTACAATCAGACCTATCCATTGAGTACCCAGTGCCCCTTTGATATGTAAAAAATTTAAACAGTCATATCCAACAACTGGAATGTCCACAGAGGTTCCTGTATTAAAAGAATTCTAGGGTTACCCAAGTATTGGGTGTCTTATGCAGAGACTGTCTAAGGTCCTATCCTGTGATTCTGTCTCCTGGCATGGCTTTTTAAGGGGAGATCTATGCCACACAGCCTACAGGAAGGCACTGTCAGGTTTCAGCCTGATGGACCTCAAAAACAAATGTGTACCAAAATTACCATTCGTAAAGATTCTAAACCTTGCTCTGTGATATATAAATAGGATTCCTGGTGAAGAGATGGGTAATGTATCTCAGAGAGACTACCCCATCTCTATGGATAAGCTCCCCATCCATTTGAAACCAAGAATTCATCCCTAATCCAATTCAGGGTGCAACGGACAATTGGATGGGAAACTGGAAATTCATTCCTGGTTTGGCACCTATGTATCTGATGCAAACAGGTAACCAGGCCCATGCTATACTTACCAAGGGTATCAGAACTTGTCAGAGATTTGGGATGCATGGCTAGGCTTAAAAAGGCCCTTGTGGTCATTAGCCTAGGAAACACCTATGAACCATAGATGCATACTTGCATCCATCACTGTTCATACCAAGGCTCATCAGGCACACACAGTGAACAGAGGAGGGCTGACTACAATGATGGCTGCACTCTGAACTGTAGAAAATTACTCTGCTCAATACAAATGTCTTGGTTAACAAATCTAAACAAATAAATGCATACATACATACATACCTACATACATACTTACATACAGACATAGATAAAATACATATGTGCATACAAACATACATACATACATACATCACTAATCATTCTTAATAAACATCAAGACTCATCAGGCAGGGGGCGTGGCCAAGGATGAACACAGGATAGCAGCAGATTTCTTCAGCTCCATCAATTTCACTGCACTGACAGGAAATAATTACTTTAAAAATTAATTTATGAAGTAATTTTCTGCTCTAAATATGTTTGTTTTATCTATTTCTTGAATCCATATCTAAAAAAGCAGTGACATTTTAAAATATTCCTGTCAGAAATCACCTTGGAAATTTTCTTGTCAGTTTCTCTGTTTGAAATGAGTTCCAGTAAGACAAATTCTCAAGACCCCAGCATCAAGAAAGAACTTCAGTCTCTGATATCTACAATCCAGCAACTTACTGCTAAGATGGATAAACTGGATTACAAAATTGGATACCTTCATACAAAAAACTACAAAACAAATAAGACTTGTTACATTATAGACACTTTGCAACAACAGAAGACCCAGATTACAGGCATAGAAGAGACAGTAAATGACATGGAAAATAGATCAAGAAGAGGAAATCAACATTGAGTTTTTGGCTGAAAACAAAATACACATCTACAAACAAAAGCTTGATGACCTGGAAAATAGATCTAGGCGAATAACATTAGGATTTTTGGACTGCTTAGACAAATATTGAAGGTAACAATATTACTTTTTAACACAACAGCATGGCTCCTTAAAACTTTTAGACTTACCAGAAGCATTCTCTTTTTGGTATCGAAAGAGCACATAGATCTATAGCTAATACTAACTCTAACAAAAACTATCCTAGACTCAGTTATAGGTTAGATTTCTATCATCTTTGATGAAGAGATGGTTCTTAAATCTGCTTGGGCTTAAAGCTCCTGTTAAGATTAATACCATAGAGACAACTGTGCGTTTGACAATGACTATTCTTCCTTGGTAATAGCTAAAAAGAAAAGCCTTTTTCTGCCACTAATAAAAGGGAGCTTAAAAAAGCACAGTTTAAAACACTACCTACTGTTTCCTGCCAAGCTAAAAATCTTCCTTCCTGATGGTCCTAAAATTTTTGATGACTTAGACTCTGCATTACTGTTTTATCAAAAAAATAAGATTTTGGATAAAATAGAGGAAATGGAATGGGCTAGTCCTTCATTAAAGAGGTTGGCAACTGAAACTTCTGTGGAAGACTTCTAGAGAAAGAGAAGAAGAGAGACTAAAAAGAAATATAGTAAATATAGTTACTGCACACATTTCCAGAAAGTCACAAATATTCACCGAAAAAGATTTGAATCAAAGTTATGCTGCAGCTGTGTGCAAAAGAAATGTTTTGTTTTCATAATCAGTCAAAATATCTGAGTGAACTAATAACAAGCTATTATTCAATTTGTTTGTCTTTCTGAAAAAGTGAAGTAAGGTTAGTAATTTGATACATTTTTTTCTTTTTTTTTTTCTTCTCCTTTTCTTCTTTTCTTTATTTTAAACAATGACATCTCATATTTAGATTATGTGGTGGGTAAGGGGTGGGGGAGGGTAGGGAGAGAAGTGTAATGAAAATATCATAAATTGAATAATAACTTATTTATTCCTTGTAAAAAAGTTTATATGTTGTTTTAAATGTTATTGTACTAATTATACTTTTCTTGATTATAGTATTGCTTATGCTTGTTTACAAATAATCTGTCATGCTTTAATATAATAATAATTAGAACTAAATAATAGTAAATAATATGTTTTTATTTCCATCTTTATTAATATAAGCAGTAAGTAATATTCCATTGTAAATTGCTTTATAGCTTCCTTTACATTTTTTCTATCTCTGCTTTTACTCTCTTTTTATTTTCTACTCTCTTTTTTCTTTTTCTTTATTCTTTCTTTATTTTTTTTTTTTCATATTAATATATAGAAATGCTTTGATCATACAGGCACAGTAAATAATAAGATTTGTATAAAAATTCGAGTTGGGGCAAAATATTGAGTTTTATTACTTATATTAATAACTTTGGGCTTAATTGTTCACTTGCATAGAGGCTAGTAATAACTTACTTGTAAAATACTTTCTTGAGAAGGTTTTGTTATGTTTTAGATGCATTTATACTAAGCTAAATGAATGTTTGTCACTAGTTTTTAATAAGATTCCTAGCCAAATGTTAAGGGAGACAATTTGGGATATTAAGGTTACCTCGTGAACAGTGTCCTCGAGTTGTTTTAAAAAGCTTCAACTCTCAGAATCCACGCAGAGAAGCTGGAAAGAAGTCAGATTTTGACCCAACTGACCCCAGAATTCACACTGACACATCGCCAGATTCAGGGAAGAATACCTTCTTTCACCAGGGAAGTAGAACTGCTGCAGCCACTGCGACTCTGTGAAGGAAAATGAACTCTTTTAACATTTTAAAATGTGAGTTATTTTTATATAATTACTTAAATATTTATGTTATAATTTATAAAAATATGTCAGTTATAATGATTTTTAAATTATGCAGTTTCTTGTAGCATAGCAAAATGTGTTGTTATTTTACAGGAAGGCATAGAAAGTAAAAACATTTATACAAGTGTTTTTTGAAAGTTTACTTGACTGCAGCATACTAATTTATGTTAAAACTTATGATTTTAAAACATATAGTTATTACTATAACTCATTTGATTTATCTGATTGACAACAAGCATAAATAACTTTATGACTCTATTCTGGAAAGAAGTTGTCATGTGATATATATTTTAAAGCAGCAGTATAGATATACAAAATACAGATGTGACTTTTGCTTTACAATAATGCAAGTGTTTCTGAGAATTTACATAAATATGCAGTATGATTTATAACAATTTCTATAAATGATTATTTTATTCTACTGACATAATAAGTATGAGAGAAAAAAGCTCAGTATACAAGTAATTCAAGGTTTTTTTGGAAGCCTGTTAACTGCATTTACATGACAGAAAATAGATGCATCTTAATATATGTAATGTCTGAACCATATTAGCCAAAGTTTTGGATTTAAATGAACATGTAGAACTTATTTTTACAAACTTTGAATAAATTAATATGTAAATATGCCCTCCTTTTTTTTTTTTTTTCTTCTTTTCTTTTCTCTCTTCTCTCTTCGTCTCACGCTGCTTTATTTCTCTCTCTCCTCTGGTTCCTAATATCAAGTTTATTTGAATGCTATTTGAATACACAGTATTGTATTTAAATAGATGTATATAATGTAGTATGAATAGTTTTCAAAAAAGTTTATCCTTGAGTTTATATGATGCTGTTTTATCAAATGTGTAGTTTTGTCTTGCTAGATAGTAATCTAATTGAAAGATTTGTTAATTGATTAAATATAACTAGTATTAAGTATTGATAAGGTGGTAGCTGAGGGGTACTGCTAACTTAGGGTAGGGGGGTTAACTTGAGTGGTATATACTACTCTAAGTTGGGAGTTTTTAACTCCAGGCTGGGTGCAAGGTTTTAATCCTTACATTATTTTCTCTTGTTCATTATTATTTGTATGTATATGCGGTTCTGACATTCCATAATACATTTTGTAAACTTCATTGTCACTACTTGACAAAATTGAATGCTTGCATACAAAATCCCATAAGAGATTCAATAAATACAGCTATATTTAAAGGTACACCTAAAGGAGGAGATGTAACATTACTTATTTTGTTTAATTGTTATTTTGATCATAAAAGATTCTTATGTTTTTAAAAATGCTAAATGACATCTCTAAAAAGGAATTTCTTTTAAACATTAATGGACTGAATAATCCCAAGTGTAAAAGGGCAAGCCTAATAAGATACATTAATTTACAAAAGGTCAACTTAGTCTTCCTACCAAGAAACTCACATCTCTTGAAAAAAGATATTGATAAACTAGCTACAAAACAAATATACACAGTATTGGTTGAGTTCAGTTATCACACTCATGAAAAAAAGAGGAGTGGCTATTTTGTTGGAATAAAAGTATTTTGCCCATTCCTAAAATTATTAAGTCTATCAGGATGATAAAGGAAGTTTTGAAACAACATGGTTACAATACAAATTAAGAGCTGAGGAATAACTTACACATTAATTAATGTATATTGGATACCTGGAATTGGCATTAATACAGTGAAACACCATCTTGATAAGATCATATCATTCTCATAGAGATATATTATTTTGGCTGGTGAGACTTTTGGTGAATTGTATACTACATATAGAAAGTGACACACACTTCACCACTATAGGAAAAAGGAAAGAAATTACCATCTAATGCAAAACATTTAAATGATTTTGCATAATTCTTCATAATTCTAGTATGATATTAATACAATCGAATAGATTCAAAATCATTACCATACACCTGTTTTTCTAACAGATACAAAACTTTTATTCAAAAAAATAGATAGGGTCTTTATTTCTAAATCCAGATAGTGGGGCCAAGATTTAATTAACTCCAAAATCATTTCATGTCCTATATCTGATCATGAATTCAAATTTGTTTTTGAGTTGATGATAAAAAAAATACTCACAATGTTCAGATCAAAAGGATACCAAACATATTTCTTAGACTCAACTAAAAAGACTGCTAAAGAATATATACTTTCAGAATTTTGTACAACATTTTCTAGACATAAATAATACTCCTGAAGTCTCCATTGTCTATGTTTGGGATGCCTTTAAAATCATATCTATATGGACAAAGTATCAGATGGTGTATAATAATAAAAAGAAAATCTTGGGATAAGGAATTGTTAGATATTCAAAGTAAATTAGACTCTTATAAACATAATAAATATAAAGAAAATATGGATAAAAGAAAGTCATTGAAGAAATAAACAAACTAAATGAGAAATACAAAAGAAATTTTAACTCATACAGTTAAAAATAACTCTAGAGAGAAATACAAGTTTTTGTCTTACTCAATGTTTTCCCGCATTTAAATCACATAGACTTAAAAAGGCAAAACAAAAAGGTTGAGATGAAACAAAATCATATCAAAGAAATCTTTCTCTAAGGAAAAGAAGAATGTAAACACAGTCTACCAGGAAATACTAGATTGAATTTAGAAATCACTTTCTACAAAATTAACCATAACTAACATTAACATGGAACCTAAAGATAAAATAAAGGAGTTTATAACCACAAGCCCATGAATAAAAAAGTTTAATAAAACAATAGATTAAACTATTGGACAAAAGTATTTACATATGCAGAGGTTATTACACAAATAAACAAGCTTTAAATCAAACAAAAGCAATCGGGTAATGATGGTATTATATACAGAGATATATAAAACTTTTCTAAAAGTACACATACTCATTAATACATAAGGTTTTTATTTTTGGACCAAAAAAATGAGCTATGGACACCCCATCTTGGCAATATACATTTATTTCACCAGTTTTAAAACCCAAATAAAGATCCAACTTCAGATGTACTTCTATATCGACCCTATATCTCATTACTTAATGTTGATTATAGAAATATGTTTATGAGTATTTTTGCTGATAGATTGAAGACAATCATCCCTGGCATTGCAGATATAGATCAAGACGAGGCTTCATTTGTAAATGTCAGAAATACTTTTGATAATATAAGAAGAACTCTAATATTAATTGATTTTGCAAATAGGAAAAGGAAAGATTTAACACTTATT
>NW_025060280.1:0-5262 GCF_019279795.1 Protopterus annectens
ATGAGTTCCATAATGATTCTTTCCATAGCTTTGCAGACCAGGCTGGTTAAGCTTATGGGGGTAGTTTCAGGGTCTGTAGAGGCACCCCTTTGTGGAGTGGGACCACTGTTGCTGTCCAGTGTTCAGGTACATATCCCGAAGTAAAGCTAAGGTTAAATAGCATTTTTATGTGTGGGTTTAGCTCCTCTTGAGTTCACGTAACACGCACCGGATACCTTTCAGGTCCCATTATTGATGCTGTGTTTTAGCTTTGTTTAGGCAGTTCCTCACTTGGACATCCGAGAACGGGAGACTACATTCAGCTGATGCCATTTTTCTTTGGGGGTGAGGGAGGGGAGAACACCCTGAACCTGTCAGCCAGAACAACGTTGGGCAATATCTGGTGGGGTTCAGTGTATTTTTTTGTTGTTGTAATCCAACCTGAGCATATCCAGGGTTTCCCGCCTCCCAGGTTTTCCAACACACACACACATATCTGAAGTTAGCGCTCGGTGGTTATCTTTTAGTGTCCTTAGCGATTTTTCTCCTCAAAGTTGGGTCTTTGGATGTTTTGTGGTGAGAATGTAGTTATCTGCTAATGTTGATCAGAGATGTCTTCCCTTCATGGGATTTTGCTCTGACGTGCAGTAGCTTCCTTCTTTTGTTATACAATTTGTTAATGGCTGAGGTCCACCAGACAGGACGCTTGCCTTTGGTGGAGAGGGACTTGGATTTATTTGGGATTGCATGATCCATGCATTCTTGGAGATGTCCATAGAAAGCATTTGTGAAGGATTTGGCATTGTGGGATGTGGTATCCACTGGCACAGTGGGCTTAAAGGATACCATCTCAGTCTTAAGAAGAGTGAAGTCTGCTTTTGAGAAGTTTTTCACTGTGGTCTTTTGTGCTGGGGGTGGAGGTGGGATATGTATATCCAGGGTGATTAGTTTGTGGTCAGATCTCACTAGGGAGGGGTATACGTCCGGTGTGAAGCATTTTGTCCCCATGTTTGTGATGATCAGGTCTAGTATATTATCTCCCCTAGTGGGAGAGGTGACTAGTTGTTCCAGTGCATTTGAGTTTATGAACTCCAGGAACCTTTGGGCTAGGGTATTAGGGCTAGAATATATAAAAGGGAACAAGATACCAGAGACACAGAGCACAGTTGACTACTGGTTGCAGAGAAGAAAGCTGTATTAAAATATATATATTAGTTGTTGTATACCATTTGTCTCACCATGTTGAGTAGGGACCCTCAGATTTTAAATGATAATATTAATAAGGAGTTTGTTGAATCAAAACTTATTCAGTTGTTTGTCATAATCTAAAAGACAGTACTGATTTATTATAATAAAAGACTCCCATTTCAGAGAGATCCAGTAATCCGTGTTCTTCTTGGACTATCTGGTCTAAGAAGATGAAATATGGTGGAATCTTCAACCAAGCTTGAAATAATGTTTACTGGATCCAGTGACATTTCTGGCTTTGCTGTTTTCAAGTGCAACCCTAAGTTAAAATATCCCATACATAATTCTGCCCGTCCATGAGTATTATGATCCCGATTATTGACAGCATTATTACAAGAATATTGTAAGTGTATTTCCTGCTTTGTAGCTGGCCTTTAGCCAGTTAGTACAAAGTATTTAACATTCTCCATCAACGTTCTATGTAATTGAATCAGAATAGCTATAATTATAATAAACTAGTTACTAAAATTAAATGATTTAGGCTGCATCTGGTATTTGCTAGAAAAAACATGTTGCTACAGGGAAGACATGTCATAACAAATATGCACTGCATACAATAGGGAAGTCCCTCGAAACTGTTCTGAATATATGCCTTCCTTAACACATTTCACAGATGACACACAAGTCTTAGTGTGGCCTATTAGATAAAGGAAGGAATTCAACAAAATGCATGGTAATGGACAGAACTGTGTTTGAAATTTGCAAGAATGAAGAACAATGAGAATAGACAAGATGAGACCATTTTGCATTATGATTCTTTATATTGTAAAAGTAGGGACAAACCATGAATATAAGTCAAAGGTAAGGTTAGCAGATATATTTGTGTAGAAATACATGGATCTAATGCCTGTTAGAAATGAACATAAGACAGCATGATTAGTCTAAAGCTGCAAATACCAGAATACAAATTTTGTTGACATAGTGATACCCCATATCTTGGCAGAAGGGAAGGCGAATATTCTTTTGTGCTAAGTTAATTTACTCACAAGAATATAAAGAGCCCATCTCGTCCATGGAAAAAATAGAAAGACAGACAGATATTTATGTCAATGTGAAAGTGTTGTACAATCCTTTTTAGGTTTGGTATTATGAATTTAATATTTAGGATAAAAGCCACAGGCATATAACTAGAGACATCTGCAGTCTGTATGAGCATATAAACATATTTGTACCTATGATCCTGTGTAGGACAGCAGGCATGAAGTATAGCTTTTCACAATAATCCAGCTCAGACTGGAGAGGATGGTTGCGCGTTATACTGAACCCGCTCACCGGACCTGAGAAAGATAAAAAGACACTGTCAGCAAATGGAACAGTTATTTATTTATGTACATCAGTAAATATACATATATGTGTATGTATAGCTTGGTATACTAAAAAAATATTGAGACACGACAAGGCAAATACAGCTGAACTGAATAAGTCTGCGATGTTACTGAGAAAAAAAATGGTTGTAAAGAAGAAACAGATACAGAATTAGCAAACAACATCAGTCAGTGATTTAAAAAAAAGAAAGTTCCTCACATTCATTATTTTCATTATGTGGTTATCCAGTTCAGGGAGAAGAATTGTTGCCCAGAAATCCAGTCCTAGTTAAATATTAAGATCCTCAAAGTCAAACACATATACATGTGTGTGTGTGTGTGTGTGTGTGTGTGTAATGTGTGTAATGTATATATATAATATATATATATATATATCTACATATATGTGTGTGTCTGTGTGTCTTTGTGTATATATGTGTTTGTCCTATCTATCCTATAGACTCCTGCCTTTTATACTAAACACAAACTCAAGATATATATATACATATATTTTATATATGTGTGTGTGTGTCAATAATGTGTATTATGTATGAATATATATATATATATATATATATATATATATATATATATATATATATATATATATAGATATATACCTGTGTGCATATCTATCTATATATATTTATGAACTCTTGAATAATGACACCACAAAGCAGAAGTTCAAAACATGGAGCTTCCATGCCGACAGAATACAGTCAGACAATCAACAGGAAACAAAAAAATGCAGCTTTTCAAGTAAAAGAACACACACACAACACAAGCCACACCAAAACTAGCCACAAGAACCCTATACTAAATTAGCCCATACAACTATCTAATGCACCTAACCTTAGCCCAGAGCCCTAACCCCTAAGGTCAGAGTCACCATGGCCTCCACCTAGCCACTAGCCCTAAACTCCGCTTAAGCCAGCCTAGCCCTGGGATCTGTCATGCTCCGGCGCCACCTTGCCAGCACCTGGCCTAGCCTCCCGCCAGCCGCCTGGCAGCCAGTCTGTCACTCGCCACCTTGCCGGCGTCCGCCGTTTCCTAAGCGTCCAGGTCACTATCACGCTTACACCTTAACGTAACCGGTGTTCTCAAGCGTGAGTTTTCAATCATTGAGTCACATCTCCATTGCTCGATCTTCCGGTGTGATTTATACAGCACATTATCAGTGTTCAAGCGTTTTCAAGGTAGACCCATAGATATATATATAAATATATATAGATATATATATAGATATATAGATATATATATATATACATATATATATATATATATATATATATTTATATATATATATATATATTATATATATTATCTATATATATAGATATAGATTAGATATAGATACGCACACACACACACACACACACACATACACATAAATAGATATGTGTGTGTGTGTGTGTATTTCAATATGTCAATGTATAATGATATTAATATTAATAATGTGTGTCTATATATATATATATATATATATATATATATATATATATGTATATATATATAAAATATAATATATAGAAGTTAAGAGGAAAGGAAGCAGGGAAGCCAAAAAGTGCAACATCCAACATCCAGGAGGGGAAGCATTTATTAGGCATATCTACATATGCAAGGCTTTGTAGGAAAATGAAAGGCTTGATTTGGCCTTAAATATTTTGATCACTGGGAGTATATTCAACCTGGATGAACCTTTGCTTACAAAGAATCATCAAGCTAATGAGATTCTGCAGAATGAAGTCAGGAAGAGGATACATGTAAAATTTCAGTTGCCCTAAGGAGCAGATGAATTAGTATACAATGGAAAGGGTATGGGCAAGTGTGACTTGTTTTTGGACAGCAGACAGGTTTGATACTTGATTTTGTTTTTGAAATCTAGACCAGTTGATTTTAGTGCAATGGCAACATGTGCAGGTAAAGGTAAAATGCTTATTAATTGATCAGTGAAGAATTACATCTTTGTAGTGAACCCAGGAAGGACCAGAAAATATGAGGCCTTCGCTGATGATATGGCGGAGAAGGCTAGAAGTGAGAAGGATAGTCAAATGCAGAAGATAGCAGTTTCTAATCTGAAGATCATCTCAGGTTTGCACAATGAAAGCAACATACGCTGAGAAGGATTTCTGTCTGCTGTTGATGATTCCTGCATCTCCTAAGCTGTGTTTATTCTTAACAGAAATCATAAATTTAAAGATGATATCAAAGAGTATTAGTCATGTGTTTCTGACTACTGACCACTGTGACTTATAATTTTGAGCTAGCAGATGAGTTTATGATAAAGAATCAGCCCCGCATAACAGAGAAATCAAACTAGGAGTTAAGGGGTGGATAATGTGTTCCAGTAGTTTGAAGTACAGCATATTCATTCAGAAGAGGGATGAGGTGGGGACAGCTAAGAAACTGGGTGCAAAACTCAGGCAAAAAGAAAAAGGGAGCTAACAACAGTCTCCTTATGGATATGAATACTTTAATGGTAAGAATATAGTAACTTTCATTTGGGGAGTGGCCTTATGGCCCTTGTGGTAGTTTTCAAAATAAAAACACAATTGTAAGCGAGTGCTAAAAGATGTAATAGTTGGACAGCTTAAAAACTACAAAGATAGTGAATAAATAAATCAGTGAATGCTTGTCAAAAGAAAGTACATAGTTGGACAGGGGCTTAAAACTCAAGACTAGGCTATCTGCCCGGGGCATTTGTAAGCCTAGATAGTGATGGCTTTTGCCA
>NW_025060281.1:0-4988 GCF_019279795.1 Protopterus annectens
TTGGACTACATGACATGAGACAGTACAGAGCTCTCTGAGCACTCCCCCAAACAGTTTGACCCTGACCTTGAGTAGCATCCTACCTCCCCAAAACCCGCCACAATATAAAGGGGTGACCCCTTCCAAAAATTGACTAAATACTGGTGTCATTCACAGGTGTGCCAATGCCTGCCATCTTGGGGTGGTATCCCAGGGACAGCTTACCTGTCCCCCCTGCCCCATTGAAATTTGGGTTTGCCCCCTGTGCCTGTATTAGGCAAGGCTCATAAGGCAAACCCACATCCTTTTGTATACAAAGGATGAGGAAGGGGTGATGCTACTCCCCGGTCTGAAAGGATGCACCCTCAAAATTTGGGACATTGATATCTGTGCAGTAACATGAACCTTTTTCGGGTTTTCACGGGGCACCCAACTACCAGGTTATAGCTGTTCCTTGCAAACTTGAAAAAAGGGGGGAGTATCAGTATTCAATGCAGATTCCCCTCTTTGGGTGGCAAAAAAAGGTGTTGTTGAGTACAGAAGAGTTGGGGGCCCAAAACATGGTAGGGGGGCATTTTCAACCACATGGCCAATGTGGTTAAAGACATGTTATATACCCCTAATCATGAGGATTCACATTTTGGCGGGAGGTCATTTTTTTACTCATCCATCATCAAAAAATTTTTGCTAATTTTGGGATGAAACCAGACACCCACAGCAACTGGTACAGGAAAAATACCTCCGGGGATGCAATGGCTCACACAGATGTCATATGCTTCCCAGGTAAAGTAAATGCTGGACTCAGTGGCTTGCCAGTTCAGAGGCAAGGGGCCAACAGCCATGTCCCCCGCAGTAATGCATCCCACCTCAGGCAATCGGGTCCCATACAGCCACATGCTCGGGAGCTGGACCTTGACATCCATGGACACCTTTTTTGACTGAGAGGCCCCCTTCACTCTGTAATGAGCTGACACTACAGGTTAGGCAGCGTCCCCCATTGACTCTCTTCCATAGGAATCTGGATGACTGGATGTAGAATTTTCCCCAGGTATCACCTTTTCACTGTTAGACAAAGGGACAGTATACTAACATGGCGGGGATAGCAGCATAACTTGTTTTGGGGGGTGAAAAACAAACACATTCTACTAGGCTCACCAAGGGCCCTAGTAGTATGAACCTTTAACATGTGTGTACTGCTATAGTACTTTCCCAAAGTTGATGTGTGTTTGGGGGATGCAGGTTGGGGGTACCTGCACAGGGGACGTCTGACACATTCTGGGTGTTCATCCCTACTGGATGTGTGTTGCCATCCAACCCAACCTTGTGATGTGCACACATTACTCAGCCTGGATTTACTTTGAACAACACCACAAGCACAGTACACTCCCTGCATGTATGCATTTAACAGTTATTCAGTAGTTATGACAGTGATGCTATCCTTTGAGAGGCCAGTGGTACCACAACACCACCAGCACCTTTGCATATGCTTACCACAGACATCCCAATACTGCATGTACTGTGCACACATATCCCAGAACAACTACACACCACTTATTAATCATGTCCAGTGGAGACAGATACAGGCATATGTTAAGTAGGAGGCTACTGACCAGGGCAGATTCACATGACAGCAAGGCATCTGTGGTCAGCAGTGTTAATGCTTCACATTCACCACATGCACAGATATGCAACATTGTTTCAGACAGTTTAGGTGGGTCCCCCATTCTCCTACACAGTGGTATTTTATCCCAAAAGACTGTCCTCCCTATCCTCTCACATGTCCAGGTGAGGCCACCTCATCATTGCAGAACACATAGCATCACTGTTAAAATGGTATCCCTGGATTGTGTACATTCACCCTGGAGGACATAGCACCACATGACTGATATTAATTGGCCATACTACAGGATATGTACCTGAACAGTGCCATACATACACAGTGGTCCCACACCATGAGGAGGAACCTCTACTGACCCTGGGAACTACTGCATCATATGCACAACTGGCCTTGTGTTCTAAGCTATGGAAGTGTTAAGTGGGACATGTACAGCAATATTACATATGTTTATATTTCAGGACTATGTCACACACCTATCTCATGCACATACCTATAGACAGTGAACTATGATACATTTGGAGGTGTCACAGTAACAAGTATTAACCTGCTACTTTGCATTACCTGTGTTTGTGGCAGCTTTTGGGTGTGTCACTGGTGCTTGAAGTTGCTGCTGCTGCTGCTGCTGGTTTTGCTGCTGGCTGTCTTTATTTCTTTTTTTTCTCTCTGTCTCTCTCTCTCTCTTTCTCTGTTGGTTTTGTGCAATGAATGTATTGCATGAGTGTAGTGTGGGTACTCATTGCTTTTGTAAGTATCTGCATAGGTCCATGTGATGGCCTCTGCACCAATTGTAAGACAGCATTTGCTAATTGCATGCAGCCAGGTGTGTACTGATTGCATGTCTCACTGTGATTTCAGGACACTGCTATAAAAGGATATGTGAGATAGGCGTTGCCCTTTCAGATTGTAGGGCGTGGACCATGCTGGTATGCTGTTGACAGTGTTCTGTGAGTGTGAAGGTTAGTACATCTCCCATGCTTCATGCTGTGTTGTAGATTCAGGTTGCTGCATTTCTCTTGCTTGTTCCCTGTAGTGAGTGTATATGCATACAGACACCTACAACTATATGTCATATGTATTGCTATATAAATATATATATATCTGTTTACATATACATACTTTCATATATGTACATTAGCTGACATTATTGGGTACAAGCTAACAATTAGCAGGGCTGTTTCTGTTAACACTACACTAGTATGGGAAATGCAGTAATTGGGACTATAAAAGTCTGCCTGACATGCTTTAGTTAGTAGTCATACAATATTGCCTTTATCTTCATTCCTACTATTACATGTTCCACTTATTTAGCACTATATTCCTGTATGAGAGTCATGGCTTAGTAGTAGGTCATACAGACTAGTGTTACAATGGTCTTGGGGTAGGGCCTACTAGTATGCTTATATTCTGCTTGTGACTTGAGTATAGGGCCTATCAATCAAAGTGCTGGAGGCACCTTTAAGCAGTTAAAGGGGTTAGTAGGTCTCACCGGAGCCAGGCTGTGTTGCAGATTCTGGTTACTGCATTTATCTTCACTGTTTCCTGTAGTGAGTGTGTATGGATACTGACACCTACAACTATATTTCATATGTATTAATATATATTTATATATCTGTATGTATAGATATACATACCTTCATATATGTACATTACCTTACTTTATTATGTACAAGCTAACAAGTAGCAGGGCTGTTTCTGTTAACACTGAACTAGTATGGGAATCCAGTAATTTGGCCATTGAAACTCTACCTGACATGCTTTGGATAGTACACCTCCTATATTGCCTTTATACTGATTCCTACTATTACATGTTATATTTATTTTAGCACTGTGTAGGTCATACAGACTAATGTTACCAAGGTCCTGGGTTCGAGACTGACAGTGGGAATTTATTTTTCTCTGCAAACTTTCAAACTGAGTACAGGACCTGTCAATCAAAGTGCCATAAAGGCACTTTTAAGCACTTAAAACCAGGTCTGCCCCTTTGCGAGCTAATCGCACTGGCAGTTAGCTTGTGGGGCGGCCAAGCGGTGTCGCTGGGATAAATCTTAATTGGCTAGTGACACACATGTTCAGCTAACAGCTAGTTGCAAACAGTTTCAGCCTATTAAACCGGGTTAGACGGGCATGCAGTTTGCAGCTTTTAAACAGTACTGAGCTACGGGCAGTCTGTCTCACAGCTTAGCTATCAGTACATTTCTGACTTATTTTTATTATTGTGTTACTTCAAAATATATGCTCCATTTCATTCCATTTTACAAAAGGGAATACATTTACATTTGTACAATACTGTCAGGGGCTTTTAGTGCTTATTTACAAAAAAAAAAAGGGTTTTTGTGGGGCTCGAACCCTGCCTGCCTACTCTTAGGCCGGCAACTCTACCGCTAGGCTATTATTTCTTGGCTTACTCTGCATATTTAGTTCTTATATCCTTTTCCACTGACTGCTAACTGTGATTGCGCTAGTAGCACACCCGCGCCAGGGACACACTAAAACATTTACGGTTTTAAAAAAAAAATGGTTTTAATTTAATTTTATAACATCTCTTCGCTTTATACACTGATGGTCAGTCGGGGCATGTGTTGTGTAGTGTGTTTATTCACATTTCCATGGCCTCTCTCGTGGCTGTTTACTTTCAGCCATTATAGTCTCCCGGGGGTATGTTGCAGGGCTTAGCCACAGACACGCTACTCTCTTACCCGGGCTGTAAGAGTTACTGGTGTGATTCAGCATGCCTCATGCACCTCATGCATATGCATGACATGAACACACCAAATCCACTGGATACACCACACAGAGGAATCCACAATGTAGAAAACTTCTTTAATGAAGAACTGGAACCAAAAAGCTTGTAGTAACACTATGCTTCTTCAGGTGTAATAAAACATGAAATTGAGCAGCCTTTTATACAAAAGCTCTTGGTGCTCAAAACTGGCTAATCAGAACACTAATTGAATAATTATAGCATTCAAGCTAAGCTAGTTTAAAGGGGTATCATTAACAAATTCAAAGATGTTAAACATAGACAAAAGAGAATAAAAACATATGAAAGAGCATGAATAAAAAAAGTTAACATAAAATGCGAAAGCGCGTTAAAACAATTATGCTGTCACACCAAAAAACAGCAACTTCTGGCCTAAGCTGACAGTGCAAGCCTGCTGAAAACTCAGAGTTGCTTATAAAACAAAGCAGCAAGTGTCAGTGATCAAATACATAATATGGTCCATATTTCAAAAATTCACAAAATATGAGCAAAAGAACCACGAATACATTAATAAAATACTTTAATAAAAATAAAATAGATAATATCCCTAGAGGTAGAATCTCTCAACAGAGTTCATTGAGCCCCTTATCATAGAGCAAAAATAAATCCCCGAGCTTTTTAATGGGAATT
>NW_025060282.1:0-4862 GCF_019279795.1 Protopterus annectens
ATAAAAGAATCTACATGCATTTCAAGTAATCTATAACTTTGATTATTACAGTTATTTCTTAATTGTAAACCCTCCATGTTTTCTTCCAAAATTGCTATTTTGCGGGGGGATTATTAGGGGGAAAAGCAACATTTTGAGCCAAAATTGGGGGAAATTGGAGGGGGGTTTTTATAAAGCAATTTATTTGATGTACCCCCAAACCCGTTAATGCAGTAAATCTGAACAAGGCCAAATATATTAATATAAACAGTACTAAAATTGCTTTGTATAAATTGAGACAGTTGATAGAAGGGTCTTACTTTAACATGCATTTTATGAAGGTTATGAAGTCTGAAACTTATTATTTTGTGACTTATGGCAAATCATTTGAATTAAAACTACAAATTTTATGAACAACAAACCAAAAATAAGAAGCAAAATCTATTCATTCTTTGAAAATCTGGACAGTTGGGAGGTATAGTTCATGGGCCCTTTTAGTTTGCCCCCGACAAAATAATGGTTGAATGGAGCCTCTGCAGCCATTCCAATTAACCATTACTTGGCTATTTCCCCATTTACCCTAAACACTAATGTGCATACTGCTTTACTTCAATGATTGGACTAAATTTTAAAGTTTTATTTTGTATTTTACAGCACAAACATTAAGTCATCTGTTAAACAAAGCAATGCAGTCTAAATGAAAACTTAGCATTAAAACTTTCTGCCCTTGAAACACATTCATTGAAACAGCATTGAAAAAAAAGAAAATACATTTTGCCAGTGGCAGATAAAGATTAATTTTCTGAAAACATAGGCCCCCTTTCATATGAAACATACATGTTTTTGATACACCTTCCTCATTGTACTAAAATTATATTCCTGTACAATACAGTACACTTGTTAGAGGGTTTTAAATTTGTTTTGAACATTTTTCCAGTAAGCAATGAAACAAAACATATGCACCCATAATGGCAAAACTGCCCAGTTGAGAAATTTATCATAAAAAACTACTCAGACTTCCCCTCCACCATTATTAGTAAATATGCACAATTCCACAACCATTATTAGGAAAAAGCCAATTTTCAGTCCACCATTATCAGTAAATATGCACAAACAGTGCACCTTTATCAGTAAAAATGCACAATTCTACAGTCCTATTCAGTGAATTCAGTTCTTTCCATAGCTGTCAACCTTAGCACAAAAAACCCGGGCCAATAATGGGGAAAACAGTCCCAAAAAAAGGGACGAATTCAAAATATTCATCTTTAAACTTAGAAAATTCAGAAAAAAAGGGTTTTGCTACTATGTATTCTGAAGAACATGAAGTTTGAAATTCAAATGGGTCAATTTTACTCACAGAACAAAAAAAATTTTCAGCAGACAATTAATACTGCAGACCTTTTGTAAAATGGCACACCAGAGCAAATCCCCAAAAACACAGGAAGGAGATGCAGACTCCCAAAAGAAGCCCCCCCAAACCCAAAAATCAAACCAGAAAACCTCAGCTGTGACAACAAATACCATGCACCCTCAAATCTGCAAGGAATTAAACATTCAGAAACTTGAAGTCTGAAATTCAAATGGGGCAATTTTTCTGGGGAACAAAACAATTTTTAGGAAGAGGGATTAATACCCGACACCTTTTTTAAAACAGGGGACCAGAGCAAATCCACACAAAACAAAGGGGAAAGCAGACTCCCCAAAGCCACCCAACCAAGAATCAAACCAGAAAAATGTGTGAGGCAACAATACTACCACTGCACCATCAAATTCAAGGAGTTAAACATTCAGAAAATTGAAGTCTGAAATTCAAATGCCTCAATTTTACTGCGGACAGAACAAAACAATTTTCAGCAGAGGGCGGGATTAATACTGCAGATAAACTTTGTAAAATGGCAGGGCACCAGAGCAAACCACACAAAACAGGGAGATGCAGACCCCCACAAAAACCCCAAACCCAAAAATCAAACCAGAAAACCTATAGCTGTGAGGCCCAAAACTACCACTGCACCATCAAATCTGCAAATTTTAAAAATTCAGAAACCTTGGGCTGAAATTCAAATGCCGGGCAATTTTACGGACAGAAAAAAACAATTTTCAGCAGAGCAGGGGTTTACTGCAGACACATCTTTGTAAAATGGCAGGGCACCAGAGCAAATCCACACAAACACAGGAGGAGATGCAGACTACACAGAAGCCACCCCCAAACCCAAAAATCAAACCAGAAAACCTATAGCTGTGAGGCAACAATACTACCACTCACCATCAAATCTGCAAAAAATTAAACATTCAGAAACCTGAAGTCTGAAATTCAAATGCCGGGCAATTTTACTGGGGCAGAACAAAAAAAGTTTTCAGCAGAAAAAATTAATACTGCAGAAAGTCTTTTTAAAATGGCAGGGCACCAGGGAAAACCACACAAACACAGGAGGAGATGCAGACTCCACACAGAAGCCACCCCCAAACCCAAAAATCAAACCAGAAAAACCCATAGCTGTGAGGCAACAATACTACCACTGCACCATCAAATCTGCAAGGAATTAAACATTCAGAAACCTGAAGTCTGAAATTCAAATGCCAGTCAGTTTTACTCGGACAGAACAAAAACAATTTTCAGCAGAGACAAATTAATACTGCAGACACGTCTTTGTAAAATGGCAAGGCACCAGAGGAAATCCACACAAACACAGGAGGAGATGCAGACTCCCCCAGAAGCCACCCAACCAAGAATCAAACCAGAAAAACCCATAGCTGTGAGGCAACAATACTACCACTGCCCCCCAAATCTAAGGAATTAAACATTCAGAAACCTGAAGTCTGAAATTCAAATGCCGGGCAATTTTACTGGGGAGAAAAAAACAATTTTCAGCAACGGGGGTTAATACTAGACACGTCTTTGTAAAAAGGCAGGGCACCAGAGGAAATCCACACAAACACAAGGAGGAGATGCAGACTCACACAGAAGCCACCCCCAAATGAGAATCAAACCAGAAAACCTATAGCTTGGGGGCAACAATACTACCACTGCACCATCAAATCTGCAGGAAATTAAACATTCAGAAACCTGAAGTCTGAAATTCAAATGCCTGTCAATTTTATTTAACATTTGTTAATCAGGACAGTCTGACTTGGAAAAAAAAACAATTTTCAGCAGAGGCCCAGGAAGAAATAATGCAGACATGTCTTTGTAACAGGGGAGAACCCAAAAGAAAACCCACACAAACACAGGGGAAGATACGGCCCCCACAAAGGGAAAGCCAAAAATCAAACCTGAGAACCTGCAGCTGTGAGGCAACAATGCTACTACTACACCATCAAATATCAAGCATTGAAACATTTACAAACCACAGATATTATGAGGAACAGCTCAGATCAAATATGAGGCAAAAATCTGAAATTTTTTTAAAATGGTGGTGGGGGAACTCAAGTCTTTAACACCTGAAACAGGGTACAGGGTTCAAGCCTGAGGTATTCCCTCCCACCCACCATGAGCCCGGGGACACACACACACACACACACACACACACACACACACACAAAAAATTGCACCCACCACTAAAAATACTCAACCTTTCCCAACCCAGAACACATAAATACACAACTCAACTAAAGTTCCAAGCACCATAAAAATACACAACTCAATAAGTTCCAAGCACCAGCAACAAAACACAACTCAACCAAGTTCCAAGCACCAGCTAACACATAAATCAACTCGTTCCAAGCACCATAACACATACACAACTCAACTCAAGTTCCAAGCACCAGCTAAACATACAAATCAACTGTTCCAAGCACCAGCTAAACATACAAACTAACCCAAGTTCCAAGCACCAAAAATACACAACTCAACTTTTCCCAAGAAAGCTAAAAATTACACAACTCAACTCAAGTTCCAAGCACCAGCTAACACATACACAACTCAACTCAAGTTCCAAGCACCAGCTAACACATACTCAACTCAAGTTCCAAGCACCAGCTAACACATACACAACTAAACTCAAGTTCCAAGCACCAGCTAACACATACAAACTCAAGTTCCAAGCACCAACACATAAAGTAATATGCACCATAGACCCTGTCTGTTCTCCATACCTTTCCTCCCAAATAAAAAGGATCCCAGTAAAGCTCCTTGGGGCAGATCCCAAGCTCCCTCGAGAGTGTTCTGGCTGTTGCTGCTGCAGTCTGGATGCACTGTTGCTGCTGCAGTCTGGATTTTTATCCTTAGCGTGTCTGTGCACTTTAAAGTGCACAGACGCCCCTTTCATCCCTCTATGGGGCCTGCCAGACTGCCTTGAGCATGGGAAACCGACGGTAGTCACTACCACCCTGAAGTTCAAAAAAAAATATTTTTTTTTTTTTTTTTTATTTTGTTTTTTTTAAATTTTAGGGGGTGCAGTCCGCAGCCCCATGCCATGAGCCCCTTTTTTTGTACAAAAAGGGAAATGATAATTTTTGTATAAAAAGGGAAATGATGTTTTATGTTCAGTTAATCTGAAGAAGTCAGATGGTTTTAACGCTCAATTTAAAGTGTAGTCTGTTCCTGTGAGCTGGTTTTCATGCTTTATTTATTTTTTAATCTATGAGGCTATCATAACCTCAAGGTTGACTTTCTTTGAATTAATTAACACTCTCAGCCAATTTAGTTTGATGAGAGAGTTTTTTTTTTCAGGAATTTTTTCCCATAATTTTTTTCCTTTAGTTGTATATCCTGTTTAATTTGGGATGTCACCAGGGTGGTTTCTTTGTGGGGCTAGTTCTGTGCTTTTGTCTGCTAGATACAGCAGCCTCTATTTATTGGCATGGTTGTACAGAATTTCTGAGAGAAATTCTATGAGGTTCTTTTTCTCAGAGTTGGAAGAGGCATTGAATTTTGACAAGCCATC
>NW_025060283.1:0-5759 GCF_019279795.1 Protopterus annectens
GGTTTTCAACCATTGAAATTTGTTTTATGCCATTATGCTTTTGGGGGTAGTTTTATTAAAACTCTTTTTGACAAATCTACTTGCTGCTGGCTCATTTCTTTTTTTGGGAGTTTTTCCCTGAACCGGCAGTTCCTTGCAAATATTTTGTTTGCTACTCTTACCAAAATTTTGTTTTGTCTTTTCTTTCTTCTTGCTGGATGGGTTGGGGAGGGGGCCCCCCATTTGCTCGGGGTTGGTTCCCCCGCTCGAGGCTTTATATCCCACAATGCTGGGGTGAGTTACCTCAGATCTCGTTTGTAAGCTACCCAGCTTATAAAAAAGCAGAATAACTAGAAACAAAGTCCACCTCTATAAAAAAGGGAGAAAGAAGGGTGACCTACATCCTGATCCAGGAAAATATGCACAGCAGAGCATATACCTAAAGTAAAGAGGTGGTAAAAAGAGGGTCACAATCAAAACTCCTCTAGGTCTGTCCAGGCCAGGGGAAGGGGGGGGGGAAAAAAGGGAAAAAAACAACTAACATGGAACGTTATGGTAAGAACATAACTTCTATATGTTTTTTCTATCTTTCATTCTTGCTGGATGGGACCCCCCTAGCACCTTGTCCCGGTGGCCTAACGGAACACTCTTGAGAACAGTGGAACCAAAGTTAGCTCTATGCCTAGAAGCAAAATCCAACTTATAATGAGAAATGAAAGTGTGGGGGTAGCCCAAACCCTGCACAAATGTGTCAATAGGCAGTCTGTCTTGGAAGGCTATAGAAGAGCCAAAGCTCTGGTGGAATGGGCTTTAGGTTTGTTAGGCAGCTTTTGGTGTCTAATTTCATAAATAAGGGGAAAACAGAGATGTTAGCCATCTGATAATGATACCTTTGAAACTGAAAGTCCCCTTTTTGCCTTCTGCATAAAAGACAAACAGCTGGTCAGATTTTCTGAATTGTTTGGTTCTATCCAAATAGTACCTTAACTGGTAAAAATCTAGCCAATGAATTTTGTTCAGACCTTTAGAATATTCTGGAAAAACACAGGAGGTCAATGCTTTGATTTAGTTAAAAGGGTATCTTAGGTAAAAGGACGGGGTTTGGGTTTGAAGATACCCTGTCCTTATGGAACAACAGATAAGGAGGTGACATGAGTGCATGAAGTTCTGAAACTCTTCTAGCTGGGAATAGCTACCAGAAAGAGTCTTCCATGATAGCAATTTTAAAGAACAGGAGGCTGCAGGTTCGAAGGGGAAGAATCAAAGAACTAAGAACTAAATTTAAGTCCCAAAGGAGGAGGATTTCTTATAGGAGGTCTGAAGAAAAACTCCTTCAAAAGGCTTTGCAAAGCTTGTGGGACATTTGGCAGACTCTGAAATGCCCACATGAAAGTTAGAAATAGCTGCCAATTGAACTTTAAGAGTAGAAGCAGATGAACCTGCAGGGTAGAGTACAGTTAGAATATCAAGGACCATTTGGATCGAAGCAGTAAAGGTATCTATGCCCCTTCCTTGAGCTCAATAGGGCCACTTACTCAAATAAATTTTTAGTGGAAGATTTAGGGGAAGCTATCAAAATATCTCGAACAGAGTGAGATATTTGAGGAAGCCTGGCTAAGGTTGGAATTGGAGGAACCAAGCAGTGAGGTTCAGAGGGGGAAAGGGCGATGAAACTGACCCGACTGATGGATCAAAAGATCTGGAACTAGGTCCAGATGCCAAGGTCTCCAACAAAAAATGATGAGAAAGGGGAACCAAACCTGTCGAGGCCAGAAAGGGAAACAATGAGGATCAATGAGGCCTTCTGAGCGATAGCTTTCTGTATCACTTGAGAGATTAATGGGAAGGAGGAATTGCATACAGAAGCCCCCGGGGCCAAACTTGGACTAGAGCGTCTCTGCTTGGTGGCCTGGTAAAGGGAATAGGGTGAAATAATCTCTGCACTTGCTGTTTTGGGGAGTAGAAAAAGGGTCGCAGCAAGGCTGACCCCACTTGAAAAAAATTTCTCTCCCCGAGTCTTTCAGAGACCACTCGTGAGGCATGAGGATAGCTCTGCTCAACTTGTCCGATTTGATTGGACTTCCGGGATGTGTTGCTATCAAAAACCCGCTGAGAAGAAATCCCCCATTGCCACAGTCTGAGTCCCCAAAAGGGGAACCTGGTTTTTTTTGTTGATATACCACACTACAGACATATTGTCCGTCTGGATTGCTATCGTTAAGGGAAGAGAGTCTTGAAGGGCTTGCAACGCTAAAAGCACTGCTCTCATCTCTAGAACATTTATGTGCAAGTGGCATTCGCTGGTTGCCATGTGCCCTGGACAGTTCTGCCCTGATAATGCCCCCACCCGATCAGGGAGGCCCGTTGTCAGAGTAGCAACCGGAGGGGGGGAACAAAGGGTCTTCCCAAGAAGAGCTGAGGGAAGACATCCACCACAGAGATGATTCCCGCATGTTTGGAAACATAATGGGTGGGACATGGAAGTTGCTGGTATGACCATTGTGTGAAGAGCATCCATTGAAGGATTCTCATGTGGAATCTGGCTAATGGAAGCAGAGGTATGGCAGCCATAATCCCCAAACTTTCAGAACTAACCTGGCTTTGATCTGTTGCTGCTGAAAGGAGGAGACCAGTTTGTGTATTTTTTTTCTCTGATCTGTTAGCCAACATGTTGACTGTGTCTAGAATTGCCTATGAAGGTAATAAACCCACAAGGCCCAAAAAAGACTTTTCCCAAATTTTTTGAAATGCCTAAGTTTTGACAAATGCGAAAGGTGTAGTCCCTGGCCCAAAAAGAAGATGCTTGGTGGGAGCTGTGAGGAGCCAGTCGTCCAAATATGGAAACACCTGGAATCCTTGCGTCTCAGGTGAGAAGCTACCACTGCCATGCATTTGGTAAACACCGGGGGGAGTGGTGAGCCAAAGGGCAGGGCCCTGAATTGAAAATGACTGGTTCCCAGCCTGAAGCGGAGAAAACTTCTGAGCGTCTGTTCATTTTATTGATAGTACGCATCCTGAAGGTCTATAGAGCACATCCAGTTTTTCTTCCCAATGGGGGAAGGATGGACTGCAGCTGACCATCCGAAATCTTGTTTTCTTGACCGACTTGTTCAAGATACTGAGATCCAAAATTGGTCTCCAGCCCCCTGTTTTTTTGGAACTAAAAAGAACCTGGAGTAGATTCCGGATCCTTGCTGGTCTGCTGGAACTGGCTGAATTGCTCTTTTTGCAAGCAGCTTTGAAATTTCCAAAGCTGCAAGATCCCTTTGAGCGGGTGGAACATCTGGAAGGGATTTTTTTGTTTGGTTTGTAATGCGAAAGTAGGGAATGTAATAGCCCTCGGAAATGTTGGACTGTACCCATTTGTCTTGAGTTAGGGATAGCCAGGCTTCTGGGTACAGTGACAATCTTCCCCCGACTGCCCCCGAAGGTGGACAGTCGGGCAACACCTCAGGGATGCTGAAAGGGCTTATCGGAAAAGGTTTCTCGATTGCCCTGGTTCTGGACCCCCTGCCTCTGGGCGCTCTACCATTGTTGTTCCCCCTCTGCCTCTGGCGGGAACCGACTCTGTCGTCAGGCAAGTCCCTTGAGATTTTTTTGGGAACCACATTTTCCACTTTTCTGGCCTTTGGGGTAAGGCCTAGAAGGAGTAGAAAACGGACCCCGGGCCCAGAAAGAGTCTTGCCATCAGTCTCGCACCTAGTCAAGGTTTCTTTCACTTGAGGCCCAAAAAGAGATGATCCATCAAACGGGGGAAATTTGTGAAAGACGCTTTTTAAAGGGGGCCACAAGTTGCATAGCCGCATCCAGGCATGCCTCGTAAGGCCACCCTGTCCCTGCGGGCCCCGCTCGCTCCATCAGCGCAAGAGGAGGGATGGAGGAGTTAGCTATGGAGTTCAGGGTAGCCAGCTGAGTGTTCATCTTGTCTTGAAAACCGCAGCTGTAGGATCCTTCAACATATCACTCGCTTCTTTTATCAAGTCTCTTTGAAGGAAAATGGCAAGGTAGTTCAGGAGCATTGCAAAGGTCGCTGACGGGAAAATCCGCTTCCCTACCTGTCCATGGGCCTAGATTCCTCGATAGGTGGAAGGACAGGCACTGAAGGAGCAGCCAGATCCTTCTTAGTGGCAGCAGCAAACCCCCATAGCATCCACAGAAACTCCCCTTTGTCAGAAATTGTTTATCTGTTGGTGCTTGATAAATTTGGAGGGGCTCCTGGGAGTGGGGTGCACTGAATCAGGAGCCGGCCATGCCTTTTTCTACCACCTGCATGAGGGGGTCAAGGAGACACCCAGGAGGTGGAAGGGGAGCCAAACGCCTCAAGATACACAGATTCATCCTCCGAAGGGTTGAGGGCTGGCCAATTTCCCTCCGTTTGAGGATTTTAGAATGTCTGCAAAGGAGACATCTTCAGAAGGGGAACCCTCGAATCCTCTAAATCTGTGTCAGAGGTGACGACTCAGGTGAGTCTATGTGTTTCCTTTTACATTTTCTTTTCCAGGGGCTCTTCTGCCAATTCAGGAGAGGCCTCGAAGAGGATGAGACCCCCAAAGGGGTTTCCCTGAGGAGCTGGCTCTCCGGGGGATGAGGGGGGGTAGACTTGACCTGAGGCACCGAAGAGGGAGGCGGACGCCCCTGTGGAGTTGAACCAGGTTCCAACACCCCCGCATGACCTCGAACGCACCCCTGTCAGGCAGAGCCAGAGGTCCCCCCCGAAAGCTGAAACCCCCCTGGGCACCGACAGTGATGGCTCCGAGGCCGAGGGGAGCCGAACTCACCAGCCCGGCACCGAGGGGGGGGGTGGACAAGGGTCCGATGCCACTCACCGGAACAGGGAAGCCCGGGCCCAGATTTTTTAAGGAAGAAATGGGAGCCGACGGAGCCGAAGACTTTTGTATCGGCCGCCTCCCAAAGTCTCGGTTCAACGCCCGGGGCTCGGAGTCAAAAAAGGGAAAAGGGAGGAGACTGATGATTTGAAGCATTTGGGCCAGTGCCTCGGACTTAGAAGTCGACTCACTACCCTCTGAAGGTCATGGTCCAAACCTCGACCTAGAGGAGTGGGTCTTTGGGTCCCTTTAGACAGCAAAGGGGGATGCTGGAAATGAACGGAGCCAAGGGACGGTGACCTGGGTTTTTTAGATTTGTCCGGGGCTAGTCGGAGCCCAAAAAGGAATTTCCAAAACCCCGGGTCCAGCCGAGCCGAGGGGAAACCCCAGAAGCTGCAGTTTAGACTCCGGCTCCAGCCGGGGCCGATGTAGAAAGGTTTGAGCCTTAGGCCTCGACTCAGTAGCTGGAGCCGAGGGCCTAGAAGCCTTTGAGGGGTTTTCCCCTAAAGGGGAAACCCCCAGGCTTAAGTAAACCTCTCAAAATAAGTTTTTTTTTCCTGCAGGACTCTGGGGCTGAAGCCATGGAACAGCCCGGGGTCCCAGGTGGGGCCCAGGTAAACAAAAGTGTGACCGTCTGTCAGAGACATTTTCTGACAGCACGAGTCACACTTCTTGAAACCTGAGACCTTTGAATTTGGGCATTATCAAGGCCAAGTGTAAAAAAAAAACCAAAACACAGAAAACAAAAAAAAAAACAAAAAAAAAAAAACCCCCCCGATTAAAAAAAACCCCAACTTTAAAAAGGAAAGGGGGTTTTAAATAAATTATAAAAAATTTTAAAAAATTTTAAAATATTTTAGTTTAGCCCCCTTAAAAAAAAGGGAAAAAAATAATCCCCCTTTTAAAACCCACCAACCAACCCAAAAGGGGGGGGGAACCCCCCACTAAGGGATA
>NW_025060284.1:0-4921 GCF_019279795.1 Protopterus annectens
GTTTGGTTTTTTGCCCCAAAAATTTTTTTGCCCAAATTTGTTTTTGCCCCAAAAAATTTAAAATTGCCAGTTTTTCCCTTTCCCAAAGGGTTTTGCCTTGGCCGGGGTTTTGAATTTTTGTTTGGGGGCCCCTTTTTTTTGGGGAAAAAGGGAAAGGAAAGCCCCCCAAAAATTTTTGGGGGTTTTTGTTCCTTTTGGTTATTGTTTTGTGGAAAAAAACCTGTTTCTTCCACCCCCCTCTTGGTGCTGGTGATTGCCATTGTCTGCCTCTATAGGACCTTTTGGTTTCCTCTGTTCGCTGTATCTGTCTTTGGGGCTTGAGTGGTTGGAAAGGACCAGTTTTTAAAGGGCCCAAATTTCCCTGCTAACCCGTGGTTGAACCTGTAAGAAAGCTTTGACATTTTGCATAGTTTTTGCTTTTCTTCCATTTTCGAAATTTTCCTCAGCATTAGCCCCAAAAAGAACATCCTTTGAAAAGGGGAACCAAAATTTTGTTTGGCAGATTTTTTTCCCCTCCCAATTCGCAATGACTGATCCGTGATCTGCGGGAGGCCTCTAGGGCATCAAAACCCAAATTGTAAGGTGTTTACCCACTTGCTCTGCACTATGCATCATATCCTGCAACTCTTTTTCGGGTTTGTTCAGGTTGGACATTTTGTCTTTAATTGTAAAACAAAGGGATATTTAATCATATGAAACGGGCAGTTTGGCCCTCAAAGGGGGGCGGGTATAAACCTTCTTACCCCACCTTTCTAAAATCTAGTTTCCCCTTTTCGGGGAAGTGGATTCTTGGGGGGAGGCCTTAATTCCTTTTGGGGCCTTTAGAAATAGTTTCAGGGTCGCATTAGGCCTTTTTAGAGAAATGATGAGAATTGGTACTCTGTAATACCTTACTTAACTGGTGCAGGAGGCAGAGAATCAGGTTAAGGCAGGCCCCCTAAACATCATCCAATACCTCCAAAACAGGAGGAATAGCCAAGGTCTTGCTGAGGTAACCAAAAAATTCCCAAGCCTTTTTTTGGATCTGAAAAGTCTTGGCCTTCCCAGGGGAATGTTCTCAAAGGGGGTTTCCCCCCAAAAAAAATCCTCAGGGGGATACAAAGGAATGGGCTGCCCCAAATCCTCAAAGGGGAAAAAAGTGTTCTTCAGCATCAGAATGTTCATAAAATGGATCCCTGGTCAGAAAGGAGAATTTTACTCTGGGTCTCTTTAGGGGCCCACCTCTGATAAGAGTGATAATTAATTTTTGTTTCTTAGGCATGGGGGTTTGTGTGTGGGCCAGTAGGGCCTGGCTGTTTTTGGGTTTAGTAAGGGCCCTTTATGAAAGATGATGAAGGCCTAAATACACCAGGGTGGAAGATCTATCCACATTGGTAGGGACATAGCAGGGGCTTTTGTAGTCTGGGGAAAGGGGGGAAAGCTTCTACAGAAACCCCCCAAATGTCGCTAGTCAGGGACTGAAAGGCGTCTACTGAGAACCGGACCCCTGGACCGGGGGGGGTTTTGGTGGAGACCCGTCCCCTGGGGGTCCTTTTTTTTCGTTTTTTTAAAAGCGGGAGTCGATCCCGACATTTTATAATTAAGCTTTCCAAAAAGGTGGGGGAACTCCCGGATAGTGCAAAGGAAAAGCGACAGCCGAGGGGTGGTCTGGGGCCCCAAAAAATATGCAAAGGGGAAAGGAAACCCTTTTGGGGATTTGCTTCCCACAAGAAATACAATTATTAACTTTTCTGACATCGGTCTGAGGCAAGAAAAGTTTAAAGGGGTACTTAGCTTTAATGAAGACTTGGTTCCAAAATTTTCGTAATTCAGGAGCTGGCCGACCGCACTTGAACTGCTTCTGCTTGCACCGCGGCAAAAAGACTGAGAAGATGGCGTCGGCTGTGTCTTATATACTCTGCCTTCCTGATGTCAGAAGAGTCGACAACAACCGACGCCGGACCAAGACTTTGGAATTGCCGACCGAGGACCTGACCCGAAAACCCATATGTGATTACTGCAGCTGTAATGCACGATGAACATCTAGGACTGCAACAGTGCATACACTCGAACATCTACATTTATGGTAAGTGTACACAACTGTACTATGTTCTTTGTATTTCACTGTTGCAGTCATCACACTTGGGTGGATTCCCACAGCTGAAGAACGGTGGATGCAGTCAAGAAGAGTTAGGGCTGGCTAGTATGCCTTGCAAGACTGTTGTAGCAAATCCTACCCTGGATTTGGAAAAGATAGGCAGGCGGTAATGCTTGGTGAAGGTGTGTACAGAACTCCAGGTAGCAGCCTCCAGGATGTCCCTGTAACTAGAAATGCTGTAGAGGGAGATGTTGCCCTAGTGGAATGTGTTCTGACCCATGGTTGGTTTCCATGGTGCTTGGGAGAAATGGATGCATGTACCATTGAAATAGTTTGTTTTGAAATGGCCTTTCCCTCTGCCCTGTTGCAAAGCTGACTAGTAGCTGGTCAGATTTTAAGGGCTTAGTCCTATCAAGGTAGAATTGAGTTTCTGTGAAACCCAAGGGTGCAGGACCCTTTTCCCCCTTTTTTTTGAGGATTGGAAAAAGGGTTTGGGAAAAATGGATGGACTGTTTGAGAGCCACACTGGACACCACTTTAGGCATTGGAAGGGTTAAAAAAGTTATAGTGGAGAATTGTGGGGGGAAACCCTTAAACATGGATTGACTACAAAAAGCATTTGATAGTATCTAAATTCATGGATAAAAATGCTTAAAATGTAAAAATATACCACACTGATTGATTACATTACAGAAACCCATGAAACAGTGGGACCACTTGCAATTAACCCATGATAAAGGACAGATTATTACCCCAGGAATAAAATTTCAAGGGGATATTAGGGACCCCTTTACCCGTTATTCTGCTTTTATTAACCCATTAAGCTGTTATTTAAAAGAGGCCATGGCTACAATTTGGCTTCTAGAAAATAACAAAGTCTAATGACTTTCACTTTCTTTTTTGATGATTTAAAACTGTATAGCTCATCAGATGAGGAACTGAAGCACAGGGAGGTTGTCAAAACCAGATGTAAATGTCATTTGGTCTTGATAAATGTGCAAAAACAACCTTTAAAAAAAAAAAGGCACCAAAAAAAATCAGTTTGGGAAAAAAGGGGATATAAAAAAAAGTGAGCAAGAGGGGTATATAAATACTTGGGAATTGATGAAGGATCACAAAAAAAGAACAAATTTGAATAAGGTTAAAAAAGTACAGAAGATTTAAAATTTAAATCCTGAAAACAGTATTGACACCTAGGAACAAGATGCTATAAATCAATTTGCTTTTCCCTTTTAACTTATAGTTTTGGGGATTGACTCCCAAAAATTGGATAGATTGGATATAAAAACAAGAAGGATGCTTCATGCTAAAAATGATTTAAAAAAATCATTTATAAGATTATTTCCCCTGAAGGGGGGAGGGGCCCTCCTTGAAATTGAAATGAGATCTGCAATGTGGGACCCCAAAATATCTATTGACCTACAAGACCCAAATGTGGTGAAAGTTTTGAAACATGGAGAATAAATCAAAGATGACATCTCTGCTTTTTAAGAAGCATATCGGTCAAGCAAATAAATCAAACCAAAGGGGATAAAACCAGGCAGCAACTGAATGTTTTAAAAAAAAAAAAGAATAAAAAGTGAAGGAGCAGATGAGAAGGCAAGAAAAGGGAAAAAAACAAATATTTAAGTATAAAAACTTTTGGAAGAGCCTCATTTAAAAAGAACACATAAATGGTTAAGGGGGGGAAAAACATCTAGAAATGAAAGGTCAATATTGCCCCCAAGATAGTGGGCGTACCTTTTACTAAGTCCATTGAACATGTGGGAGAAACAGACTTTGTGGGTTTTGGAACCATTTGGGAAACAGTTACACACCTTTTGCGGGTTTCGATGCTTTAAGGGGCAGAGGACTGTATACTAAAAGGCATAATAATGGGGTGAGATTGCACGGGAGATTGGCAAACATTATGGTATTGGCTAAAAAACATTGGAAACATGAGCCACAGAGTAATGAAAATGAAAGTTTACATCATAGGGGATCTCCAACGAAAACATAGAGGGTAGAAAAAATAGTGTAAAAAAAAGAAGAAAAAAGTAGCATTGATCATTGAAAACCAAGGGGCTTTGTCTTTAAAAACCAAAGTCATAAAAAACCTTGATCTGCAGGCAGAAATGGGGCCATGTGGAAGAAAGATCCCCGACAGTTCAAAGTAGTAAACAACTTCATAAAAAAAAACAATCATATTTAGATATGTTACCAATTCTGTAACATATGAATTGCAGGAGTCATCACTGTTACATTTCGGTCTGAAAATGGCTAACATCAAAGGTGAAATAATACTAATTTCATGAACCTTAATCTTTGACTTAGGGAAAGGGGGCCATTGCAAATTTGAAACCAAAAAACTTGGAGAAAAAAAGAATTAGCTCTGAGGGGAAACCCCCATGGAAAATAATAAAGGGGTTCCCCGTCATCAGTGCTTGTAGCTCAGACACCTTCTATTGGGATGGCTAAAAAAGGTTTTTCCAAAAGAGGAATTTTAACTCTGCTGATGATTCAAAAAGGCTTTTCCCGAAAGTTAAGGTCCCAAATGGGTGTTTTTGGGGGCCTTTAATTGCTATCCCTTTTAAAGGGAAAATGTTTTTGAAATTAAGATCAAAAGAAGGAGGTGGGGCTCAAAAAGGTAAAAAGAGGGAAAGGGCCCCAATTTTATCTTTTTTTTTTTTTTTTTTCCCCCCCCCCGGAAAGGAACAAAAAAGGGTTTTGGGTTTTAGGTTTAGGAAACTGTCCCCTTAAAATTAGGGGGATAAGAGGCAAAAAGGGGGGCCCCCAAAGTTTTCCTTTTTTCCTTTTTAGGAAAAAAAAAAGGGGGGGGGAAAAGGAAAAAAAAATTTTTCCAAA
>NW_025060286.1:0-5380 GCF_019279795.1 Protopterus annectens
AAAAAATTTAAAATTTTTAAAAAAAAAAAATTTAAAAAATTTTTTTTTTAAAAATTTTTAAAAAAAATTTAAATATTAAAAAAATTTTAAAAAAATTTTTAAAAAAAACCCCATTTAAAAATTTTTAATAAAAAAATTTTTTAAAAAAAATATTTTTAAAAAAAATTTTTTAAAATTTAAAAAAAAAATTTTTTTAAAAAAATTTTTAAAAAAAACTTTTTAAAAAAAAAATTTAAAAATTCAAAAAATTTTTAAAAAAAAATTTTTCAAAATTTTTAAAAAAAATTAAAAAAACCCAAACCCAAATTTTTTTCAAAATAAAAATAAAAAATTTTTTAAAAAAATTTTTTTTAAAAAATAAAAAAAAGTTTAAATTTTTAAAAAATTTTTTAAAAAATTTTAAAAAAAAATTTTTAAAAAAAAATAAAAAAAAAAATTTTAAAAAAAAAAAAAAAAAAAAAAAAAAAAAATTTTAAAAAAAAAACCCAAAAAAAATATTTAAAAAAAAAAAGAAAAAATTAAAAAAAAAATAAATTAAAAAAAAAAAAGCAGTTAAAAAAAAAAAAGGGAAAAAAAATGGAAAAAAAATTTTTTTAAAAAAAAAAAAAATCAAAAAAAATTTAAAAAAAAAAAAAAATTTTAAAATTTTTTAAATTTTAATTTTTTTTTTAAAAAAAAAAAAAACCCTTTATAAATTTTTTAAAATAAAAAAAATTTTTTTTTTTAAAAATTTTTAAAAAAAATTTTTAAAAAAAAAATTTATAAAATTTTTTTTTAAAAATTAAATTTAAAAAAAAAATTTTTTTAAAAAAAAAAAAATTAAAAAAAAAAAAAAAAAAAAAAAAAAATTTTAAATTTTAAAAAAAATTTTAAATTTTAATTTTAAAAAAAAAATTTTTTTTTTTAATTTTTAATATTTTTTTTAAAAATTTTTTAATTTTAAAAAAAAAAAAAAAAATATAAAAAAAGATTAAATTTTTTTAAAAAAAAATTTTTTCCCAAAAAAAAACCCGAAGTTCCTTTTTGGGGGCCCCCGGGGCCCCCCCCAAAAAAAAAAAAAAAAAAAAAAAAATTTTTTTAAAAAAAAAAACCCCCCCAAAAAAAAATTTCCCAAAAATTTTTTTAAAAAATTTTAAAAAAAACCAAAAACATCCTTTTTTAAAAATTTTAAAAATTTTTTTTAAAAAAAAAATTTTTTTTAAAAAAAAACCCCCCCCAAAAAAAAAAAATTTAAAAATTTTTTTTTTTTTTAAAAAAAAAAATTTATTTTTATTTAAAAAAAATTTTTTAAAATTTTAAAACCCCCAAAAAAAAATTTTTTTTTTTTAAAAAAACCCTTTAAAAATTTTTTTTTTTTTAAAAAAAAAAAAAAATTTTTTAAACCCCCCCCTTTTTTAAAAAAAACCCCCCAAAAATAAACCCCCTTTTAAAAAAAAAAATTTAAAATTTTTAAAAAACCTTAAATTTATATTTTTAAATTTTTTTCCAAAATTTTTTTTTAAAATATTATTCAAAAAAATTTTTTTTTTAAATTTTAAAAATTTTTTTTTTTAAAAAATTTTTAAAATTTTTTTTTTTTTCCCCAAAAAATTTTTTTTTTTAAAAAAAATTGTTTTTTTTTAAAAAAAAAAAAAAAAAAATTTTTGTTTTAAAAAAAAAAAAGGAGAAAAAAATTTTTTTAAAATTTTTTAAAAAAAAAAATTTTTTTTTTTTTTTTAAAAAAAAAATTTTTTTTTTTTAAAAAAAATTTTTTACAAAACCCAAAAAATTTTTTTAAAAAAAATTAAAAAAAAAAAAATTTTTTAATTTTTTTTAAAAATTTTTTTTTTTTAAAAAAAAAACCCCCCCCCAAAAAAAAAATTTTTTTTTCAAAAATTTTTTTTTTTTTTTTAAAAATTTTTCCCAAAAAAAATTTTTTTTTTTTAAAAAAAAAAAACCCCCCTTTTTTTTTATTTAAAAATTTTCCCCCCCTTTAAAAAATTTTTAAAAAAATTTTTTTTTAAAAAAATTTTTTTTTTTTTTTAAAAAAAACATTTTTTTTAATAAAAAAAAAAAATTTTTTAAAAATTTTTTTTATTAAAAATTTTTTTTTTTAAAAAATTTTCATTTTTTTTAAAAATTTTTTTTTAAAAAAAATTTTTTAAATTTAAAAAAAATTTTTTTTTAAAAAAAATTTCTAATTTAATTTCTTTAAAAATTTTTAAAAAAAAAAAAAAAAAAAAAAATTTTTTTTAAAAAAATTAATTTAAAATTTTTTTTTTTAAAAAATTTTAAAAAAAAAAAAAATTTTTTATTTTTTTTTTTTTAATGGTAAAATTTTAAAAAAAAAATTTTTAAAATTTTTTTAAACTAAAAAAAAATTAAAAAAAAAACCCCCAAAAAACCCCTTTTTAAAAAAAAAAAATAAATAAATATTTTTTAAAAAAAAAAAAAAAAAAAAAATTTAAAATTTAAACAAAAACCCCTTTTTTAATTTAAAATTAAAATTTTTTTTTTTTTTTTTAAAAAATTTTAATTTAAAAAAAAATTTAAAATTTTTTAAAAAAAGGGGGGGAAAAAAAAGGGCCCCTTTTTTTTTTTGGGGGGAAATTTTAAAACAATTTTTTTAAAAAAAGGGGGGGGGGGAAACCCCTTTGGGAAAAAAAGGGGGGAAAATTTTTGGGGGGGGGGGGTTTTTTTTTTAAAAAAAAATTTTTTTTTATAAAAAAATGTTTTTTTTTTTTTTTTAAATTTAAAAAACCAAAAATTTTAAAAATTTTAAAAAATTTTTTGTTTTTTGTTTTGGGGGGGGGGAAAAACCTTTTTTTTGGTTTTTTAAAAATTTTAAAAAAGGTTTTTCCCCGGGGGGGGCATGGAAAAGGGGGGGGGAAGGGCCCCCAAAAAAAAAAAATTTTTCCCCCTTGGGGGGGGTTTTTTTAAAAAGGGGGGGGGGGGAAAAAAATTTTTTTTGGGGGGGGGCCCCAAAAAAAAATTTTCCCCCCCGGGGGGGGTTTTTTTTTTTTAAAAAACCCCTTTTTTAAAAAAGGGGGAAAAAAAAAAAAAACCCAAAAAAAAAAATTTAAAAAAGGGAACCTTAAAAAAGGGCCCGGGGGGGGGGGGGCCCCTTTTTTTTCCCTTTTGAAAGGGCGCAAAAAAAATTTTTTTGGGAAAAAAGGGGGAATCCCTTTTTAAAAAAGGGGAAAAAAAAAAAAAATTTTTTTTGGGGGAAAAAAAAAAAACCCCCCGGGGGGCCTTTCCCCCGTTTGGGGTTTTTTTAATTTAAAAAGGGGGGGGAAAAAAAGGGGGGCCCCCCAAAAAAAGGGGCCTTTTGAAAAGTTTAAATTTTTTCCCTTTTTGGGGAAAAATTTTTTAAAAATATATATTATATATATATATATATATTTTTTTATATAACTTATATATTTTTAAAATTTTTTTTTTTTGTTTTGTTGTTGTGTGTGTGGTTTAACTTATACCCATGCCGATTTGGTGACATTAGTCAACATATCTGAATCATCTAAAGCCATACTTTACACTGTCGAGTGGTGACTAGCCCTGGCATGGAGTGCAGTCTGTGATCCATGTTCTCCTATCTTATGGATACTGTGCACCACAACTCTTCCCCCTGTAGGGCACCATGCAGAGTCTGTGCTGCTGCTCACAGCTGCATTCATTGGAGAGTTTGAGATGGAATCATCCAGCATGTTTTTCACATCAGTGTTTCTGACACAGGGAAAACATGCAAACTCCAAACAGGCACTGACTGGAGGTCAGGATCTAATCTTGTATCTTGTGCATCGGAGGCAAAGACCTTAATCATTATGCCAACTAGTCTCATGAAAAAGCCACACTGACAAACCAATTAGTAAAACCTACAAGAAAAACCTAGCCAAGATGGAGTTTTCACTGTGTGATACCTTAAACCTCCTGTAATAGAGGCACATGAGATATATGCAAATGGGTTTATCTTTATTTAATCGGGAGTCTGTTGTACGATGCATCAAAGTGCGAAAGTACAATGGCAAGATATGGGAATGTTGAAGTCCATTGTTGCGAATTCAAATGAGCGAATGCAGGTGTGCATTCACTCATTTTAATTTGGCTTTCTGGGTGCAGATCGCTCTACAGTGGGGATCGGGACATGTATCCTTTCCTTCACTGTAGTGCGATCTTGGAGTTAGTATATTAAGGTAGCAGGGGGTGTGGGGGATGCAGCCCCCCACACGGGGGTGCAGGGGGCTTGCCCCCCTGCATAACAATGTTTGGAGACATTAGGAAATGTCTTTTCACTGTTACTGTTGTGCTACATTTCGAAAATGGTCGAATCTGGGTTTCCAGTAAGCCATTTTTGACATTTATATTTGGACATGTTTTGCAATTCGTCATTTAGAGTTGCACAATAGAGCGATCAGTGATTGCACTTTCAATTAAATGAAGGTAAATCATGCAAATGATCCCTTAAGGACATTAAGTGTTTCAGCTATATGGCTTCTGAATGTCCATGACCTTTTACTTTTCTTTTTAAGTTTTTGTGGATACCTTCAGGCCAAAATAGCAAAACCCCACTAGCTGTAGACATGCATGTTTCAGACTTCTTATAACCTCGTCAGCACAGCATAAGTAGACTGTTTCAGAACTAGAGGTGAGAATCAAACCTTGTATCATGCATCTGTGAGGTATTGACCTTAACCATTATGCCAACCCTAATCACCCACTCAGGTGGAACTTGAACCTACAATCCTCAGCTCTGGAGGCTGATGCCTTATCCATTAGGCCACTGGGTCCTTTGACTTTTTTTTTTTGGTTGTACCCCTGGTAGCTGAATGGACTAACTGTACCGGGATGTTACAAAGTTTAAGAATCGCTGGGCTTGTGCATTAGAAGTGGTGTAGGATTCCCAGTCTATAGAGGGGTAGTTGAAATCCCCCATGAACATCATATTACATTGAATGGTGATGGATGCTATTACACTGAGATAGGTAGTATGGGTTTCCTGGAACATGCAGGGGACCTATCGGTTGCAAGGATATGGTACAACATCCTTTTTCTGGTGAATTGCCCATGTACGAGTTCCAGTGGGTCATACACATTAACTAGTCTGGATGTGAGGTAGTTTTAATACAGACAGACTCTCCTTCATCTTTAGTTTCTTCCATGCAGTAGCTGGTCTAAATGAATGAAAGGCATTTTAAACTTGCATACCTGGGGTACTCTCTCTGACTTTAAACCATATCTCTATTACTACATAGATGTCTACACTCTCCAGGGAGAGGAAGGCTTGCAGGAAGTGGAGTTTCTTGTTAAGACTGCTAGCACTCAGCAGTACCACCTTCATATTTTCCTTCATAGGTTCAGTTGTCAGTACGTTTAACAGTTTAGCAATGACTGAAAAAAATGGGGG
>NW_025060287.1:0-5310 GCF_019279795.1 Protopterus annectens
TGCCCTACAACTAGACCCCTTAATAAACATTTATTCTAAATTTTTTACCTTTCTGTGCATCAACACAGTTTGTCTCTGAATCTGGTGTGTCTGCCAGTTGTGGGACATTTATTTTTCTTAGATTTCAGTTTGACAGAATTATCTAGCAACAAATTAACCTTAATAACCCCATGATCACTGCACATCAATGGTGGTAAAACCTGACTTGAAGTTACAGTAATTTCTTTGGGAACACAAACAATATCTAGTATAGTTTGTCCCCTGGTAGGTTTTTTTACAGTCTGAAGCATTTATTGTTCCTGAATATACTCTGTGAATAATTTCTTTACTAACATTGTTGAATCAATATTATTCCAGTTTGTTTCTGGTAAATTTAAGTCCCCAGCTAATATTATTCTTCCCTCCTGTGTTTCATGTAAGAAATGTATGAATTCCTCTAGGTCATCTGCACTTGACTTTGGTGGTCTATACACTCCAACAATTGTTATATGTTTCAGGGTTGTCTTTATTTTCACAGTTACACAGTCTGTAGTATTGGTGTTATCATTGAACATGTAATAATCACAGGTCTCATAGCTATCTTTAATCGCTATCATAACACCTCTACCTGATTTTTTGTTAGAATGTCTGTTATAGTAAAAACATTTGTACCCTGTCAGAATTGGTTTCCAGTCATTGTTCTTTAATCACGTTTCACAAACAATAACAACATCAATCTTGTGGGAACACAGCAAATCTTCTAATAAAAAAAACTTTATTACTAATGCTCCTACCATTAACAACCATCAGAGATGCATCAAATGTTGCAGTCTGTGAACTGTTACATTTTTAACCTGGCAAAAATCCTGGCTAGTCTTTGTCAAATATTGCAAGATATGTGCTGCAAAAATTCTCTTCCCTGATATAGACAAATGCACGCCATACTGTCTGAACATGTGTGCCCAAAAGAAGGCTTGGATGCTCTACACATTTCCATTTTTTAAAACAGGACATTTTTTCCATGAAGGTATTTATCCAAAAAATCTTTTCATTCACAATGACCTGACTGTCCTTTCTGTAGGTTGTTGTGTCTTTCGGCTTTTCCCAGTTAGGGATCACCACAGCGGAACTCCGGTCTGCTAATGATTGGCAGTAGATTTTCTGTAGTTGCCAGCCCTATGCACAACCTTCAACAAAGTGCATTCACGCATGTCTCCACACACAAGACACTCTAGCTGAGAATCGAACAGGACAACGTCTTACTGTGAAGCCACAACGCTACCGCAGCACCACCATCACGGATAATGTCCTTTCTGTAGGTGATTTGTGAAAAAATATGTCCTAACACCAGTACAAGCTATACTATCTAGGAGGGCTGTCAGTTCATGACTAATAGTCAGAGAATCTTTGTTGGTGACATAATTTCTACCAACATGAATAAAAACAGATCCATACTTCCTTACATTAAGGCATTCCAAGGCTCGTCTCACACCTTCTATTTTTGCTCCTGGCAAGCATAGCACTGTTTGATGTTTGTTATCATCTCTGCAAATATAAGTATCAGTTTCTCTAATAACTGAATCTCCAGTTACAAGAATATCTTTGCTGACCATCTCTGAAGAATCTTTCAGCTTCTAATACAGTAATTTCTGCTCCTTCAATTGTTAGGATAGATTTTCATCACTATTAGTCATTAATTCCACTGTTTTCATTGTGTATTGAATTCTCATCCAGCTGGTATTGTAAATCCACAGCTTGAGCCATGTAGTCAATATCTGTCTTTCTCTTCTTTTTTTACAGTAATGTTCTTCAATCCTTCCATGTTCAGTTTTGATTTCTTCCTTTTCACCTGCCCCTTGCCTGTTTTTTCTACCTTTTCCATTGGAAAGGTAATGCCTTTTTCTGTAGACTGAGGGTTTTATATCTTCATTCCCTGTCACCAGTGTGTTACATAACAAAGCAGAATCCTTTTTACTACATATTCTCTTTCCTTTACAGTCATTAGTCAGTTTTTCTTCCTTATTTGTTGAGAACTTCTTCCTTTCTTTCTTATTTTGTTTCCTTCTAAACAAACTGGATCTTCAGATTGCTGAGTACTTGCATCCACAGTTCCATAGTTCTCAGGGGCATCATCATGTTTCATAGGGGTTGAACTATCTTTGCAGAAAATAGCTGCATCATTTCCTAAATGTGTTGTATTTGTTCTTTGCCTAACATTATTTAGTTCATCAGTCCAGCCATTAATATATGATACAGCAGTTCTCCAAGCCATGCCAATTGCACAAGTGCAATCATCATCATTAAGTCGAGGTTTGCTTCTAACACTGGTAAGCAAATCATCCAACTTTTGACACGAGGAACACAGATCACTAGGGTTATCAGCTGTTACCTTTAAATATGCATAGCATTTATTATACTGTACAAGATACTTGTGCATTAGCAAATCATTAATTGCATACTCATTTAGGGAATCCATATTCAGCTTTAAATTAATAAAATATTGCAAAGAAAAAAAAAAAAACAGTAGCAAAGAATTCAGAGGAACTTAAATCCACTTCTATGACAATAATTATACCAGCATTATCCAACTAAATAATAAAATACAATAACGTTGTTCTGACCATACAAGTAAAGTAATAATCCATAATAACCAAATACATAATTTATTCAAGAACATCCACAATTAGCTTTATCCACTCAGGACTTCTTTAGATTGCTGATGTAAATTAAACTCACTTAAATACATCCACTAAAACACATGATTAAGCTTCTTCTTTTTTAAAAAGGCAGTGAACTCTTTTCTATCATTTAAACCAGGTGGAGGGCAGGCATTCAGTCTTACCTGCCATTCATATTCTTTCCAGCTTCGCTCATCTTCAGCATCAAACTTAATTTCTACATCTGTTACCTCATCCAAAACACAGAATTTAAAATCTACTTTGCATGCATTTTCCATATAATGTTTGCTGAGTGCATTTCTCTCATCTTTTACACTCACTGCATATTTATGCTCATACATTCTCTTATTTAATTCTCTTGTGGTACTGCCCCACGTAAAATGCATTGCAGGACATACATAAAATTAAATAAACAACAAACATGGATTTGCCGTTGTATTTTCCTCTTGAAGAACCTACTTTCATTTCTTTCACATCTGTCAGCAAAAAATCACATAAATTGCATTTTAAACATTTAACCATCCCAAGGGCTTTACTAACATTTTTGGGATAATTAAGCTTATTTTGAAACAGGTTGTTGAAACTTTTTCCTCTTTTCTGAATAAATACTAGAGTGATTTTTGAACATTATATGGAGGAGTTTAGTTTGTGTTTCAACTTTTTATAATAGTGTTGTTGAGAGAAGAGATTGAAAAGGCAGACTTACTGTGAGAAGTTAAGCAGAAATAAGCTTTGTTTTATTCATTTTTATTTTATTTAAATTTGTTGACCAGGAGTGTCCACTGGACGTAGGTCCATTTTCAGCGGAGGCCCGGGGAGAAAAGCTCCACAGTTAAAATAAACAGACAGTATATACATTGGATTACATATGATTAACAATTTACATAGCAATTACTTACAACATATTTACAGATGAAGAACATAGTACATCAGTAGACAACTAGAATCTTTATCTGTGAAGTGCATACCAGACATTAACAAATGTTACAAGAAGAAGGTTTGCTGTATAATAAGTACTGGCTTATGAGCATCTGAGCTTGCAAGGTAGTTAGTGGAGTGGAAAGAAAGGTAGTGGTTGGATGGGGTGGATGATATTAGAGTGGGAGTTGCAAGGGCATAGCCAGCATGTTTTTAGTTGCGCTTTTAGTAAAGTTTTGAAGTGGGTGCATGGTGGTATGGAGGTAATTGTGGGTGGGAGTGAGTTCCATAATTTGCAAGAGAATAGTGCTTCACCAGCAGAGTTATTGGCTTTAGTGATCTGCAAGTGATTTTTGCTGCTGGATCTTAGTGGTCTGGTGGTGCAATAGGGTTGGAGTAGATTCTGGAGGGATGGGACATTTAGTGGATGGTTTACTAGTTTGTGGGCGAGTGAGAGTTGATACCACTGAAGGAGATGGGGGAGTTCAAGCCAGCCCAGTTCAGCAAGTGAGAGACAGTGGTGACTACGGTAGGATGCCCCTGTGGTGAATTTGGCGATTTTGTTGTAGCAGGTCTCTAGCTTGTTTAGATCACATTGCCTTAGGTTGGTATATATTGGAGAGGCATAAAGTAGGGTGGAGATAAGGTGGGAATTTGCTATTGAAATCTTTGCTGCTTTGGTGAGAAATTGCTTATTTCTGTATAAGACTCCTAGTTTTTGTGGACTTTTTATGGTCATGGATATGTGAATGTCAAATTTTAGTTTATTGTCTATTTCCACTCCTAGCAATTTGGAGTGTTCAGTTGGGTATATAGTGGTGTTGTCTTTGCTGTGATGTTAAAGTGAGAGTTGTTTTGAGTATGTTTGGTGGGTTGGAAGATGAGTAGTTTAGTTTTGTTTGGGTTGAGTATTAATTGGGCATCGGATAACCATGTTTCAACAGAGGAAAAGGCTTCCTGTGTGACTTTTGCAGTTTGGTAGGGACTGGGCTGAGCAGATGATGGTGAGTCATCTGCGTATTGTATGTGCCATGTTTGGTGGCAGAGGCTAGATTATTGGTGTAAACAGAGAAGAGTAGGGGTCCAAGGATGGATCCTTGGGGAACCCCTATGGAGACAGGTAGTTGGGGAGATATGTCATTCTGCCATACAACGGATTGTTGGCGGTCAGACAGGTAACTCTGAAACCAGTTGGTGACTGATTGTGAGAAGGATAGGTTATTGAGGACAGAGATAAGTTGTTTGTGTGGGACCATGTCAAATGCTTTAGATAGGTCTAGGAAAGTAGCAGAGGAGAGATAGCCATTGTTTTATGCTGAAGGATAGTGTTAGTAAAGGAGAGTAAGGCAGTGGTGGTGCTATGGTTTGGTCGGAAACCATGCTGAGTACTGGAAAGGAGGTTGTTAGTAAGGAGGTAGTCTGAGACCTGAGAGTGTATGCATCTCTCTAGTATTTTGGAGAGTGGAGAGAATAGCTATGGGGGTAATTGGTTAGTTCTGTGGGGGTCCCTTTGTGGAGGAATTATATGTGTTACTTTCCACTGTGTGGGAATGTAACTTTCTGACAGAGATCGGTTAATCAAGATGGATACTGCGTAGGCCAGAGCATCAGCTGTGATTTGTAGGTATTCACTTGGGAGGTTGTCTGCTGCTAATTTGGTGGGTTTAAGTTTAGTTAAGAGTTTTTATGTTGGAGGTAGGTACAGGAAAAAAAAGAAGAAGGAGTGGGTTAGCTA
>NW_025060288.1:0-5161 GCF_019279795.1 Protopterus annectens
TTTTCCCCGTGATGAGGTGGGCTATGTAGAGGTCTTTCTAACCACTTTGGCAATGTGGTTTTCAAAGGAGATTAGCACTTTATCAACTTGGGTCCCCAGGTCCCTACTAACTCTGCTCACTTAATGGGTTTCTGCCTATGTATTAATTGTGGAGCTTGGTGTTTTGCCAAGGGTATATTCTTGTTTTTTTGGCATTTAGCTTTAAACCATGGGCGCTGGCACAGTTATCTGTCTCTGTGAGACCTTTTTGAAGGATATTTTGTGTCCAGCTGGAGAGTTGATTTTGGCGCGGTTGCATTAGGTCTCGACTTGGTGAGCCATAGTCCTCCCACATTGCCCTGTGCCTCGGGAAAAGTATATACCGAACAAGAGTGGTCCCAGGACTGAACCCTGTGGGGCGCCACTTGTGACCCGGTTGAGTCTGTGCCGGCTCAACGCTCTCACTCTGGCGGTTCTGTCTTTGAGCCAGTTTGCCCACCCCATCTTGTGACATGGGGTTTATATTTAAGCTGGATAGCTTATCTATGATGTCCGAGTGGGAGTATTTGTGTCAAATGCCTTTGCTGGGAGTCCAGATAGGTAGTATTGACTACCTTCCCTTCATCTATGGCTTTGGTGACATAAACTTCAAAGAAGTCAACCAGGTTCAAAAGAGCAGGATCTGCCCTTGACAAAGCCGAACTGGGTGAGAGATCTAGTGTCTGTGGGTCCTCAATGTCTTTGTTTTATGAGCTCCACTGATGATGATCCTCTCCACCATAGCCTTGCAGACCTAAAGCTAGTCAGGCTTATGGGGCAATAGTTTCAGGGTCCGTAGATGCTCCACAGCTTTGTGGAGTGGGACCACTATTTGCTGTCGCCATTCTGTGGGCATATCCTGTAGGCGGGGCTGGGGTGTCTAGCTGTTTGTTGAGGATTAGTTCCTCTTGGGTCCATCTGGGATACAACCTGGGACGCCATCTGGTCCCATGGAAGCAGTGTTTTAACTTTGGAGGGCAGCCGCCACACAGGCATCTGAGATGTTTGGAGGCAGCCCTCTGCAGGATGAATGCTGCTCTTTTTTTTGCAGGGGAGGGGTGGAGAAGTTTGCACTAGACCTGTCTGCACTGGATATTGAGCATCTTGTGGGTTCGATGTGTTTTTTGTCATTAGGAATCAACTCAGAACAAGTCTGGAGTTACATCCCAGGTTTGCACCTAACATAACTGACCTTATGATTGTCTTTGGTGTCTGCAGTTTTCTCTCGGTGGCCTTGGAGGAGTTTTATGAGGGGATCGTAATTTTGCTAGTACTGATCCAGGATGCCTTCCTATTAGGATTTTTGTATCTATCACGTAGTAAACTGCTCCATATCTGTTATTTACAATTTATTTATGGCGAGGTCCACCAGACTGGGCGCCTGCCTTTGAATGATTGGGTCTTGGTTTGTTTTGGGAAGTAGCATGATCATAAATTCCTGGAGATATCCGTGAATATTTATATAAGTTCTGCAGTTTGAGCCGTAGTTTCCACTGGCCCAGGGGCTGAAGGATTCCTTCGGTTTGAGAAGTGAAAGTTTTATTTTAGAAGTTTTCACTGTGGTTTCTGGGCTGGGGGTGGGGTGGGATGTGGACATCCAGTGAAATTAATTTATGGTCTGATCTTACCAATGAGGATATACTTCTGGTGTGGGAGCATAGAGTCCCCATGTTGAGTGACAGTCGTATCTGGCTCTATGGTGTCCCCTCTTGTGGGAGTGGTGACTAGTTGTTCCATAGCATTTGAGTTTATAATTTCCAGGAATCTTTGGGCTAAGGTGCTGGGGCTTGAGTAGTGCTCCCAGTCAGTATTTGGGTAGTTAAAGTCGCCCCAATATAATGAATTGATCGGAGAGAGATCTTCATGTTCTCAATAACTCGGAAAGCGGTGGGATTCCTGACTTTGAGAGGAGTAGTCTCTGTGGGATGCTATAAACTGAAAAGCAGTCTTGCCACTGTTAAGTTTACACATGGATGGTCTCCGATACTTTGTGTGCAATGCCATAACCTGGAAGTGTGGATATCCTTGATAAATATGGAATTCCTCCTTTTTGTGGTTGGAGTTCTGGGTTTTGGGGCCAAAAAGCATGATATGAGGTGCCTTCGTGGTGCTGGGGTGCTCTGGAGCCTTGAATCAGGTTTCTGTCACTGCACAGATATTGATGATATATGCCACTGAGGAAAAACAGTGGAGTGCATCTTGAGGTTGAACTTCACAGCATTTGCCCAGCGTACACATAGTTTCTTGTTCCTTGTGCTGTCTATAGGGGTGGGTTTGACTTTTGAGCCTAAAAAGGCACTATAAATTAGCAGAGCCACTGCCAATATCCAAAAGGCAGTGGTGACAGGAGTGCAAAGCCATCCCTAGCAAAGCAAGCGTGGCTTGGCCGAGCATATCATCCCAGGCTGACAACCAGACACTAGATCCTTTGAATGACACACCAAAATTTTTAGCCAATTGTTAAGAGTGATCATTTTTGTCTTTGTACTATGGCATCATTCTAGGTGAGAGTAGATGCTGCTCAAGGTCAGGGAGTCATAACAGCCTGGGCTACATGATCAGAAGCTCCTCTATGTCTCTTTTCATGTAGTCCAGGAGGGAGGCCCTCTCAGGTCATTCACCAGCATGTACAATGACTGAGTCATATTTGTATTGCTTTGAAGTGACCTGAGTGCTTCTTGAATCATGTCGGATCCTGGCACCCGATGGGTGATTCACCGTGACCTTCTTTATTCGGCCTGGTAGGTGGGGCGTCAGTGTGTCTGACAATAGAGTCACCTATAACAAGGTATCAGGTTGTCCTTTATTCAGCCTTAAGAGCTGTGGCTGTAACACTGACTTTGTAGGTTATGTGTTGTGTGTTTTGTTTTGAGGTAGCGTTTACTTGGATGTCTGCTTTGGAGTCTCTGTTGCTTGGTAGATTTTTATTTAGAGCCTCCGAGTGTGTTTTGTGTATTTATGTTTGGTTCGCTGATGTGGTGGGCCCTAGCAACGATACTGGAATTGTGTTGTGTGAGGTTACCTTCTCCTCCTGACTGGTTACACCAGTTTGAGATGAGAGAGCTCAGCCTCCAGTTTAGCTAAATAGTTGCATCTCTCACATATATTTGAACCTGTTTGGAGAGGAGGGTTGTCCGTGTACATGAGACAGTTATAACATTGCCTCAAGATTCCCAGATTCACCAGCTGGACTGGAGAGAAACCATTGACTGACCCTTTGGACATGCTAGAGTAATAGGGAAACTGGTTAAGGCATGGACCAATAGAGGACAGATGACTCGTAGAGTATAAGAGTAAGTAGTGCTTATGGTTTAATAGTGCTAACCCTTGAAACACTTAGTGCGGACCAGTGAGGGCCTTAGAATGAGAATATGGTGTTTAAATTGAGAGATGAGCAGTTCTAAGGAAAAAGTGAAGAGCAGAGTTTGTGGAATAGAGAATAGTTTAAATGATTGGGCGGCATGCCGCTGTTGCGCTATGCACAAAAATGTGCAAAACCACATAAAACAGGGTTTAAGAGAGGAAGATGAAGGAGCTTTGGAATTGACCCAAAATGGCCAATAAAACTACAGGGTTTTCAAGTCAGTAACCACTTCACCTGAGGGGCCCGGGCAGGCTAACAATGTTTTCACTGCCACGATCAACTTCAGAGAGACTTACTTTAGCCCAAGCAAAAAATGGCCTCACAGAAACTTACAAACAGTTCAAAGAACAGCGGCACTGTAACTGAACTTTTAAATCTCAGAAAGTGGAAAAAACAAAATTTTTTTTGTTTTTTTGTTTTCAGAGATAGCAGAGGTTCTGAAGTATCAACAAGTTATATAACAGTGCAGTAAATGACCCACGAGTGCTAGGCCAAGACAGATAAAATGCAAGTTTTGAGAAAAAATATTTTAAAATAAGAACAAACAGGAAATTCAGTAAAAACAGCTCTAGGTTGTGCTCTAAATACAGTTACTAATGCAGAAATCAAATTTAACAAGCCAGAAAATGCTCCAAAATAGGTGGCTATGCAGAAAAACATAGCAATAAACAGAGGAGAAAATGCTTAAAATCTCAAAAGTGGCTCCTTTCTTCTCACCAGTGTTTCGCCTCTTGGTGGAATTTGCATCACCAGCATATGGAAGCCTGAAAAGATGCCAACACCACGAGGCAACGGGTTTTAAGAGAGGAAGTTGAAGGAGTTTTGGAATTGACCCAAATGGCCAATGAAACTACAGTTTCAAGTCAGTAAACCACTCCCACAGGGGCAGGGCAGGCTGCTCAATGTTTTTCCACTGCCACTGATCCTTAGAGAGACTTCCCTTTAGCCCAAGCAAAAATGGCCTCACAGAAACTTACAAACAGTTCAAGAACAGCAAGCCTGTAACTGAACTTTTTAAATCTCCGAAAAGTGGGAAAAAAGCAAGATTTTTTGTTTTTTTTTTGTTTTTCAGAGATAGCAGAGGTTCTAAGTATCAACAAGTTATAACAGTGCAGTAAATGACCCCACAAGAGTGCTAGGCCAAAAAGACAGATAAAATGCAAGTTTGAGAAAAAAAACGATTTTAAAAATAAGTGCAAACAGGAAATTCAGTAAACAGCTCTAGGTTGTGCTCTAAATACAGTTACTAAAGCAGAAATCAAATTTAACAAGCCAGAAAATGCTCAAAATAGGTGGCTATGCAGAAAAACTTAGCAAATAATTCACTGATTAATTGATCAATTATTGCACGACAATATGTTTTAGTATTTGTTATTCTAGAGATGCATAAGTGCTTCTGTATGAATTTCTTAAATTATAAGGTTATATGCAATAGGAATGTAAGGGATTGCATTTTAAATGATTTGATGCACTTTAGAATGTTTCTGAAGCACTTCAATAGCTTAGGATGCATTTTAGATTTAAATTTTCTTGACTCACTGATTAATTAATCAATTGTTGTATAACTGAATTGAATAATGAATGTAGTGAAATGTATATAAAGTACACCATTCTTGTGTATGATTGTTCCCTGAAAGGCTTGATGCCAAAGTACTAGGAATGCAATAAAGTGGATGGTGTCCAGTTTTCTAGTGTGTTTTTTCTGTCTTTGGTGAGTTGGTTCATGGAGTGGTGTTTTTGGAGTTTTCTAATATGACACTGTCACTTAAACAGGAGTAA
>NW_025060289.1:0-4638 GCF_019279795.1 Protopterus annectens
GTACTTTCAAAGACCAGCCAATAGCATTGTTATCCTGTCTCAATTAAAATAGGTCAATCCATCAACAGACATTATAACTTTAGATATATTTTTATTTTCCCCAAAATACTTGGAAAATGTTTTAAAACAATTCAACTTTCCCTAAAGAATTCCTATTTAAACATGGCTTTGTCTATAAAGAATGCCAATCAGAGAAAGACAAATTTGTCTCATTTATTTCTAGTTTTTTCCCTTTTTTCTAGATTTGTCTAAAAGCCCAAAACAGTTTGTCATAATAAAATTCTATTTCAAATGTCCTCATTAGGTCTCTCTCAGTCCACCTATATGGTTCAAAAGCTATTTACAATAAGTATAATTTAGTAAAACTGCACTATCTCATATCCAAGTCAAATGTACCACAATCTACCCTTTGGTACCTTCTTTAACTTTCTACCAACATACACCCAAAAGAATTAAAAAAGTATGAAACCCACTGGCACATCTCACAACAGGCATATATTATTTCTGATTTGCTTTATTATTACATAAAGTTTCCACTTCATACTGATTGTTTTCTTTATTACCTGTATGGTCCATTCACCCTTGCTAAATATCTGTTAAAACCCCCAACCCCCCAAACCCATCACCTAGACTTATACAAACACTAACCCCCCTAACTTCCTCCAATCAACAATATTCCACCAGACAATAAAATACATATTTGCAATAGTCATTCCCCCACACAAAACAACTGTTTAATATTACTCCACACCAACATCTGTTTCATTTTTTTATCACACCATCCAGCTAAAACATTTAAAAAAAAAAGCACACCATGCTCTTTCTTCTGCACCTTATAACCCCGCTATCTGCCCGTCAACATCCACATAACTATATATACAATAATAATTTCCCATCTTATGTCCCAGCTCTACAATCATACACCTACTGCAACTTCCACTTAAACATATCCAAAACATGAGTATCAATAAAACCACTTCAGCAAACACCTTCCCTACCCCCATACTGCCACACAAACATATGTATATTGACAGACTCAGTAGTGGTGATATACATAATCCACATACTGCACAACTTACCATAATGCCAACCATTATTCCTCATAGTAAAATTTACATTTATTCTTAACATAACCTTAGAAGCCAGTTAACAAAATCAGACATTTTGCAGTAATTTCAAATACAGATATTCTTATAGCAGCATAAACTTTAAAAACCCCCTATAAGAGAACATAACAAGGGTTTTGCAACACAGGTTAGACATGATCAGGAAGAAGGTGGGGGCAATTTCAACAAAGATAAAAACAGAACACATCAAAATTATGATAACAGCTTTAAAGTCCAAGTAACACAGCTCAGAATCAATCCAAAGAAAAATATTACCATAATTAGAAGTTATGTACATACCATAACGTTCCATGTTAGTTGTCTTCTCTCGCCTTCTTTCTTGCTGGATGGGTTCGGAGCCGATCCTCGGCTCCGACTCGGCACTTGCTTAGCTTGAGAACTCCTTTTACCAGCTCGAGGCAACCCTATATCCCATGATGCAAGGCGGGACTACCTCAGATCTCGTTTGGTAGCTAACATACCCTGCTAAGGACTAACCTAGTAGAACTAGGAAAACAACAAATTCCTAATAAAGGACTCTTCTACTGAAGACTCAGGAGGTAACAACCTGAGAAGAGGAACTCTTCAAGATCTGTCCAGGCCAGGGGGAAGGAGGGAGAAAGAAGGCGAGAGAAGACAACTAACATGGAACGTTATGGTATGTACATAACTTCTAAATGTTAAGTTGTCAATCTCGCCTTCATTCTTGCTGGATGGGACCGCGTCCCTAGCACCTGTATCCCGGGTGGCTCAATGGAACAGAGAACTGTGGAACCAAAACTGTCTCTGTCTCTGGAGACCAAGTCTAATTTGTAATGAGAGACAAAGGAATGAGGTGTGACCCAAGTAGCTGCTGCACAAATGGTATCAATGGGTAGTCTATCCTGAAAGGCTGCAGAAGTGGATAGACTCCTAGTTGAGTGTGCTTTCGGTTTAGAAGGTAGTTGTTGCCTCTGAGGGAATAACATAAGAAATGGTGGAAGACAACCATCTGGATAAGGTCACTTTAGAAACTGGAGACCTTTCCTGTTTTCTGCATAGGAGACAAATAATTGGTCCGATTTTCCCGAATTGTTTAGTTCTATGCAAATAGTACCTGAGCTGACGATGGACATCCAAAAATGAAGCTTTGTTCAGCTCTGTCAGAATAATTTGGGAAAAAACTGGTAGATCGATGGATTGGGTTAATATTGGTTTGAGAAACAACTTTGGGAAGAAAGGAAGGGTTAGTTCTTAAGGATACCCTGTCCTTATGAAAACCAAGTAAGGGGAACGGATGCAGAGAGCTTGAATTTCGAAACCCTTCTTGCTGTAGTGACAGCCAGTAAGAATATAATTTTCAAGGTCAATGACTTCAAAGAACATGAAGCAGACGGTTCAAGGGGTAAAATCAAGGATGCTAACATTAAATTAGATCCCATTGTGGAGGAGGATGTTTTATTGGCGGCTTAGGAGAAAACTCCTCTCAGAAAGGCTTTGCATAGCCTATGAGACATAATGTTATGATCTTAAGCCAACATATTTGGAAATAGCAGCCAGTTGAACTTTGACTGTTGAAGAAGATCCTGATGAAAAACTTCAGCCAGGAAATCTAAAACAGAATGCACAGGAGCAGTAAAGGGATCAATATTCTGGATTTGCCCAAAGAAAACGCCGCCACTTGCTAGCATAAACAGTTCTGGTGGACGACTTCAGAAGACACTAAAATATCTCTGACAGGATCAGAGATCATAGGAAGCCTGGCTAGGGAAGGAAGTGGAGCAACCAAGCAGTGAGGTTGAGAGAATGAATGGCCCCGGTGTTTGCCCCCTGGTGGATCAAAGATCCGGAACTGGGTCCAGATGCCAGGCTGCACCAAAAGGTGACATGCAGACGGAAACCAAATTTGTCGAGGCCAGTAAGGGGCAATGAGAATCAACTTGGCCTCAAACGGTGGCTTTCTGAATGACTTGTGGAATCAAGGGGGAAAAAGCAAGAAGCCCCCGGGCCAATCCTGGGTTAGAGAGTCTCTCAGGGTTGGCCTAGGGAAAGAGGGGGAAAAGTCGGGCACTTGTTGTTTTGGGAGTAGCAAAAGATCGCAAAAAAGTGCCCCACTTCAGAAAAATCTGATCCACTACAGATTGATTGAGAGACCACCGTGAGGCATGAGAATGGTCTGCTCAGCCTGTCCGCCAAGAGGTTGGACCTGCCGGGATGTGGGGCTATCAGAAACAGAGGAGATTGCCCATTGCCAAAGTCTGAGAGTTTCCCGACACACGGATAGGACCTGGTCCCCCCCTGTTGTTGATGTACCAGACCACGGACATGTTGTCCGTTGACTGCAATAGTCCCGGGGAAGAAAGTCGTTGAGGGCTTGCAACGTTAAAAGCACGCTCTCATCTCCAGGACATTTACGTGCAGATGGTATTCTATGGGTGGTCCCCTCGCGTGGACCATCCTGCCCTGATAATGCCCCGCGCACTCGATCAGAGAGGCATCCGTAGTGACTGTGGCAACGGAGGGGGGGAACAAAGGTCGGCCCTGATGAAAAAGGGGAAGATATCCACCAGTTCAGATGAGCTCTGCCGATTGTGTGACTAAGTTTTCGTGCTCATGGAAGACTGGGGAAAGACCACTGAGTGAATACATCCACTGCAGAAGCGATGTGGAAGCGAGCCAGGGTAGAAGAACAATGGCCGCAGCCATAAGACCTAAAACCCTTAGAAAAATTTGGCTTTGATTTTGTTGCTCTGCAAAAATTTCGAAAAAATTTTTTGGATGTCCAGAATTCTTTTATCTGTTAGTCTGGCTAACATTGACGTGTTTAATTCTGCCTATAAAGGTGATAGATTGGCAAGGCAGCAGAGAAGATTTTTTAAAATTTACTGAAATTCCCAAAGTTTTGCAAAGCTGCAGAGTGTAGTCTCTGGTCTGAAGAAGCTGATGCCTGGTGGTGGGGGGAGGAGCCAGTCTCCAAATAAGGAAACACCTGGAATCCGCGCCCCAGGTGAGCTGTGACCACTGCCATGCATTTGGTAAACACTCTGGGGCTGAAGTGAGGCCAAAGGGCAGGGCTCTGAATTGGAAAGACTGGTCCCTAGCAAAACGGAGAAACCTTCTGGGGCCCCTGTGAATCTTTATGTGATAGTACGCTCCTGAAGGTCTTTGAGCACATCCAGTTGTCCTTGCCCAGAAAGGGCAGAATGGACTGAAGCGTGACCATCCGAATCTTGCCTTCTTGACAAATCTGTTTAGATTGCTTAGGTCTAATATTGGTCTCCAATCTCCCCTCCTTTTGGGGACCAAAAGAATCGAGTAGACGCCGGATCCTACTTGGTCTGCTGGAACAGTCTGGATTTTTGGGGCCCCCTTTTTCCCTTTTTTGGGGGGGCTTTTGAAACCCTTTTCCCCCGGTTTCCCGCCCCAAAAATCCTTTGACCCCCGGGTGGAAGGGGGTGGGTCTGGGGAAAAAGGGGGGGGGAATTTGGGGGGTTTTTTTAGGGGGTTAACCCCCGGGGAAAAAAAATTTTTTTTTACCCCCCCCCTTTTTTTT
>NW_025060290.1:0-5041 GCF_019279795.1 Protopterus annectens
TTGCCCCTTGTTTTTTTTAAAAAATTTCAAAAGATGTTGAAATGGCCGAGGAGACCTGTTTTCAGTTTAACAGCTTCTTTATTAACTACCCACCTGCAGAATGTCTTACAACTGCTACATGTTAACTGCAGTAGAGTAGAAGCAACATACCACCTGCAGTTGCTATAGCCAACCAACACATACATATAACCAGATCGATTACAAACCAACTGATCATCCTTTCCTCCTTTGCAGATTTACTCCTTTGTATGAAGCCAACTCCATGCTGTGTATATATACAAGTTGAACAACTAATGACTCAAACTTAAATAATGAATGATGAGCTAGTAAAACAGATGGTATTTATGGGAACAGCGTTCAGCTTTCACCACTGGCTATCTAACATGGCAGCCTGAATACTAGATAGAAGTAAGAACCAAAATACAATGCATTAATACATCCACATCCCTTTTTTTTTTTTTTTTTCTTTAAGAACAGTATTTGGGGGTTAAGGCTTACAAATCACGACCTGAACGTGTCACATAGGGGTATCACTGTGTGTCTTCTTGAGGTGGGAGAGCAAGCTACAGGAACTTGCTGCACACTGGGAGAAATGCTGAGTATGTACAGGCATTGGTTGGGAAGTGCCTGCGAGGGCGATGGAAGCGAGGGAAGGAGTGTCTGGTGTGGCAGGAGTCCAGCTGGATGGGAACAACTCATCAGCAGCAGGATCGATCTGTCGAGGTGGTGGCTGAGTTCCACCCAACAGGTAGGATGTGGCGACAGATTTCTCCTGGTAGATCACCACCATTAGATTCGATTGGCGATATGAGCGTGGCTCACTGCATACCTCCTTCCACTGTTTATTGCCCAGGCGATGCTGTGTCCCTTAATTGCCTGCAAACCTGACCACTTGACCCTCTCTAAGTGGTAGATAATGGAGTGGCTTGTTGAGTGCGTAATACTGCTTCTGGAATAGAGCACGCACTTTTCTTTTAAGTTGCACATTGACCCCTGTTCCACGTCGGCTTTGGGGCTGGTTCCAGCAGAGCTGGTGCTGACAGGGAAAAGTTGAAGCGGAGTCTGCCCTGGACATTAGGGCGTTCTCTTGGCGGGTGATCAGCGTTTTGTCTCACGGAACATTTCACGATGTTCAGTAGGTTGAGGAAAACGTCTGTCCCGTCTCTGTAGGATGCCTTTCCATCAGTAGCTTGGCACTTTCGCGGACATGCCCTTTCACCCCAATCCGTTGGACTGGGGGGTACTCACGGACTGCTGCGTTATGTGGACAAGAGTCCACCCGCTGGAGCAAACTTACTTTAAAAAGCGCTGACTGGTGTATTGTCTTGCATTGTAAGGAAATCAGAGGTGTGAGGGTACTCCGTGGGCGGAGAAAGTGTGCTTTTCGGATTTGTGATCACCGCTGCTGAAGATGTGTCCCGGAGAAGGTCAATTTCAAACCACCCTGAATAGGAATCGACCAGCACCATGTATTGTTGTAATTACGCATTCGAACATATCCGTGGCGATGGCTAGACCAAAGACTGGGGGCAAGAACTGGATGTAGTTGTAGAGAGTTCCTTTTGTCCGGTGTGGTCGAATGTACTGTACATACAAGAGCAGGAGAGCAGCTCTGCCTCGATGTCTTTGTTTCATTGCTGTAGCCCAAAATACAGTGCCTCTTGTAACCTGCAAGCTTTGTGGCTTCTAAGCCTGGGTGACCTCATGTGCATAATATTAATATATTCTTGTTGTAGGGGTTAGGGATGACCCGTCCACTGTGTTACCAACCCCAATGACAACACGTTCTCCACTATCAACTCTTCCTCTATATGGGAAGGAATGGACACCTGAGCGAAAGGAACCTGGCAGTCTTTGTTTGGGCCAGCCATTCTGAATCCCACTGTGCTTAGAGTTTGCAGGACCTGGTCCCTTGCCGTGTGTGGAGCTCGTAGCTCACTCCAGCCCTGGCTGTAGAGATGTAGCTGACAGACATCACCTCGAAGTTGTTATTTGCACTTTGAGTTTGGGACCACACTGTTGCTTGGGGCTGCATTGACCAGAGTATCCGCCAAGAGTACATGTGCTTACCTCTTGTAAACAAAGCGTTAGGTCATAAGCTTGTAATTGCAGTAACATCCTCTGTAAGGCGGAAGGCTGGGGCAGTGTGGATTGGCTTCTTTAGGATTGTAACAAAGGGGCTGGATGGTCTGTTTCAACTACTCATAGGTTTCTGTATATGTAGCAGTCCTCTAAACTTGGTACCGCATAAACTGGCGACAACTGACAACCAATTCTTTCTCGATTTGTCGCGTAAGCGTGTCTTGGATTATGTCGGTGAGCATCGCGAGATGCGTATGCTACTGGCTTCACCACTTTGCAGATTATGCAGCACCAGTCCTCTGTAACATGGTGAAGCATCACAGGTTAAATGTCACTGTCTTCTTTACATCAAAATCACGATAGGACTGGTGAGCTGGCTAGGCATGATTTGAGGTGTTCGAATGCTTGTTGATGTTGTGAGAGCCAACACCAGATGGTATCCTTGTTAGTAGTTGATTGCCCACGGCCGGTGCTGCAATGCTGCTGAGATTTTGGATAAATTTTCCCAGGTAATTTACCATACCAAAGAGAAAAGCGGCTGTACAGCCTTGAGAGAATTTTGGGGAACTGGCACATATTTGTGATAAGCTTCCGTCTTTTCTTGGGGAATTCAGAGCCTGAGACGCTTCTTTTTGTGAACATGTGTCCCACGTAACAAACTTGATCCAGACCCAGGAACTTACATTTGTGGGGGTTTAGTTGGAGTCTGATCTCTACCGTGCTTGCGGTCAGAGTGATGCACTTCTTTTAGGTTAGATGTAATGTGTTCCTGCAGCATCCACGACCTCCCACAATGATGTAAAATCAACTATGATGGCACAAGGGTAATAGCCAATGAATAGTTGCTCCATTGGTAGCTGGAAGGAAACCTCCACTTGCTGAGATTGATGCCAAAGGCGTAAATCGCATTAAAACCTGTGGCGCCCAAAGGGATTGCTGCTAAATGTAGTTAGCATTGATGACTTATGGTCGAGGCTTTATCTGCCAAAAGCGAGAGCTCTTTGCATCAAGCTGCTGAGAACGAGAGTCGCACCTGCCATTTGGGTGGCAACTTCCTCAACACTGCGCGTGGGTAATGGGGTCTGCTTTAAAGGCCCGTGTTTAAAGTCTTTAGGATTAATGCACAGCCTTATCTCCCCTCTTTGTCTTTCTTGTGTTACCGCCACCATTGAGTGGAAACCCAGTCTGTGGGCTCCAGAGACGGCTGTAATGAGCTCCTTTGCTGGCCATGTTTCAAGTTCTGACTTAACCGAGACTGCATAGCTATAGAATGCGATTAAGCTGGCCGGATGGTGGGGCACACCTGGATCTGGTCATGGAATATATTATTGGAGTTCTCAAACTCGTCGTTGAACACATCATCATACTGTTCGGACATTTTTGTAAAATCAGTGTCGAGCTCTGTGTACTGACCTGGTGGACTATGAGGAGCTCAGTGTGACAAGTCCTAGGCGTGCACATGCTTTCGAGGAAACCCCAGCAGTGGCGCAACATCCACGATCCACAAGGGAAAACGGTAGTAAAGTGTTGTTGTCCGTATCAGTGACAGAGAAATGTAGCAGAACCGGCTGTTTTAGATCTTGCTTACTTTGCCTCCTGTAGGCCACTAGGTTTGTGTTTTGTGCATGTCAAAATCTGTCCCTCATACAGCTGGAGAAAGTGTTTTTGCCATCACGTACATTTTGTCCCGTTAATGATTTTCATTTTAATAAGGCTTATCATTACGCCACGGTTGACAAATCCTTCATCCTGGTACTCTACTTGGGTATTTACATTGTCCCACAGCTGCAATGGGCTCGACACCATCTACATAGAGTGTGTCATCGGTGTTGATGTTAAGTGACTCCAGCTCCTAGCTGATGCGGGTTGTTTATTCACGGTATTCTTTAACAAAACTTTTTCGCTAGGATGTTCATGTTGAGGCTTGGATCTATGCAACATTTTGTAGTGGTTCCATTTGACATTTGTGGCATTGCTGGCCAAAGCCTTGGGACGGTATTTGTCTCACTGTGCAGCGATGGTTGCCTCCACAATTATTTACCCAGTTCTGGCCGGGTTTATATCCTGCCCACTTACGGGCTTATAATTTGTCCTGGGATGCCATCTGGTGGAGCCACAATACAGTGCATCCGCCCGTTGCAGCGGCTGTTTGGCAAGAGCCCTAGTATTCTCCTCAGTCATTTCATAAACACGACAGATAGAAATGGCTTTGGATAGGGTCAAGTCACTGTCACGTAAAAGGGCCTTCCTTATACTGTCATTATTTATGCCACAAACAATCCTGTCACAGATTAACTCATCTGTTAAATCTCCAAAATGACAACTTTTGGCTTTAATCTTTAAATCACTAATAAAAGACTCAATAGTCTCACCTTGTCTCTGATTTCGGAATGAAACTTGTGGGTCTCCATTATTTTATTATATTGTGGGGTGCACATTTCCGAAATTTCTTTTTAAACAGTTGGGGTCCTCTCTGGACTCTGCTGGATGAATAATGGCTCCGTCCTGCCCGTCTCTTGGGGTGGCACCCTAATTTCTGCGGCATAGACAAAGCAGTTCCCTTTCGATGGCTTCTGCCCTGCTAGATTGAGGAGGATATAAGCTTTGTTTTGTCTGGTTTATCTGAGTGGGCGCCTCAATAAAGATGTCATACTCCCTTTCAAATACGCCAATTTTCAGCAACGTCTCCATCGAAGCAGTGGGTCTGGTCTGCAAATCCTTCCGCCATGCTCTGTTAGCCCATTAGCCACTTGTAACGCTACTTCTTTTTTTTTTTCTTGAACGAGGAAAAATGATGAAAAATTCTCCTTGGCCGGCAACTTCTGACACCATGTTGTAATGAGCGAGGAGACCTGTTTTCGGTTTAACAGCTTCTTTATTAACTGCCACTGGAATGTTACAATGCTGTGTTAACTGCAGTGAGTAGAACACGCCCACCTGCAGTTGCTATGCACAACTA
>NW_025060291.1:0-6101 GCF_019279795.1 Protopterus annectens
AGAATTCCTTTAATTTTAATTTGCTGGATTTAAATTACCGTGTTGTTAACTTTTAATATTTATAAGTTCTCTACTGAATTTGTTGCTACATCAACTGCAAAGTGATTTAGTATTTCGATTTTAAGTGTTTTATTGTTTTATCAATTAATTGTTGATTCTTGGTTGTTTAAAATGGCAAAGTTGTAATGCTTGAATTTTTGAGTTTAATTGCTGGGGTTCTGATAATTAAACCTGTTGGTGATTTTTAATAGTTTACTAAGTGCTGCTATTTAGATTTCATAATATGAATAAGTTGGTTAAGATTTTCCTGATTTTATTAGTTTATAACTTGGACTATTCCTCAATTACTCTGTTGAAACTGTCTAGTTGTTAGCTCTCACTATTGTAACTACTGAATTCCTTTAGTTTAATTGCTTGGGGGTTTCTGATAATTAAAACCTGTGTTGGTTATCTCTTGTAATCATTTTAAATAGAGTTGCTTACTGAATTTGTCTGCATACTCATGGCATAAGCTATTTAAGATATTTCTGCATTTTATTGTGTTTTTAATTGGACTGTTCCTCAGATTAGTCTGTTGAAACTGTCTTGTTGTTGTCTGAAGCTTGAATAGTGTTAAACTGCTCTGAAATTCCTTAAGTTTAATTAGCTGGGTTTCTATAATTAAAACCTGTTTGTTAACTTTGTAATCTTTTAAATAAGTTGTTGAACTGGTTTGTCTGAAATCACTGACATAACTATTAGTATTTCTCATTTTATTGTGTTTTATAACTTGGCTGATTCCTCAGATTAACTGTTGAAACTGTCTTGGTGTGTTCGAACTTCACTTGTTAACTGCTCTGAATTCCTTAAGTTTAATTAGCTTGGGGTTTGATAACTTAAAACCTGTGTTGGTTACAACTCTTGTAATTTTAATAACTGCTTGCTATGAGATTTCTCTGTAATCAATGGATACTGATTTAAGTATTTTCTCATTTTAATGTGTTTTAACTTGGATGTTCCTCAGATCTACTCTTAAACTTTGTGTTGCTAACTTGAATAGTTGTTAAACTGCTTGAAATTCCTTTAAGTTTAATTGCTGGGGTTTCTATAACATTAAAACCTGTGTTGGTTACATCTCTTGTAATCTTTTAAATAGATTGCTCTTCTGAATTTGTCTGCATACTAACTGACATAAGCTTTTAAGTTATTTCCATTTATTTGGTTTTTAACTTGGCTGATTCCTAGATAGCTGTTAAACTGTCTTGTGTTTGTCTGAACTCTGACTCGTTGTTAAACTGCTCTAAATTCCTTTAAGTGTTAATTAGTTTGGGGTTTCTGATACCATTAAAACCCGTAAGTTGGTTTATTGATTCTTGTAACGCTCTTTTTAAATAGAGTTGTTTGCTACCGAGATCTTTGTCTTCGCATACATCAACCGGACATAACGATTTTAAGCATGGCTTCCTGCATTTGGCTGTGGTTTTATAATTTGTACTCCTCGATCTCAGATTCAGCTCTGCTGAAATTGTCTTGTGTGTGCGTGTCTCGAAGCTCCTGCAACTAGTTGTTAAACTGGCCTGGAAATTCCTTTTAGAGTTAATTAGCTTTGGGGGTTTCTGATAACATTAAAACCCGTGTTGGCTGATTCTTGTAATCATTTTGAAATAGATGTTTTGCTGTTTGAGATCGTTCGCGGCATACCAACCGGGACATGTTTTCGACGGCATATTTCCCATTTATTGTGGTTTTATAATTTGTACTGATTCTCAGATCTGTGCCTTGCTGAAGTCCTGTCTCAGGTGTCCTGTGCCCGCACCATACTAAACCTGCCTTGAAATTCCTTTAAGTAAGTTGAATTAGTCAGGTTTTGATAACATTAAAACCCGTTGGTTACATCCCTTAAATCATTTTGTGTCGAGTTGCTTGCCACGCGAGATTTTGTCCGGGTACGCTTCACTCAAATCGGACATAAGCCGATTTTGCTATTATTTCCGTATCACAGGTTTTATAATTCCCTGAAAATTTCGATTCCCCTCAGACTTTAGCCTTTTTGCCGAAACTGTTCAGGTAAGCGTTCGGAAGCTCTGCACCAGTTGCTTAAACTGCTCGAAATTCCCTTTAAGTGTTACTTAGTTGTGGGTTTCTGATGTAACATTAAAACCTTGTGTTGGTTACACTCTTGTAACTATTTTAGCCAGAGCGTTGCTACTGAGATTCTTGTCTGCATTACCATCAACTGGACATAAGCTGATTTTAAGCATTTCATTGAGTTTGTGGTTTTTATGTAATTTAAAATGATTCCCTTCAGGATCTAGCTCTTGTTGAAACCGCCTCCCTTGACCCTCTCCCCTGTTCTTGGTTGTAGTTTTAAATTTGGTGGCTTTGCAGTTCACTTCACTGTAGTTTCTGATTCAGGACACTCCCCGTCCCATCTCTTTTCCGCATTCTATTCAATAAACCCCTTTCTGCATCCTTGCTTTAGTCCCTTTTCAATTCTTTAATTACATTTTTTTCATACCGTGTGACTAATATTGGTTACTCAAGTGTGCTAGCTTTGCACTACGTAACTGTTTCTATAGCATTTACTGTCTGTTTTTCCTTGTCTGCAATCTCTTGTTTCTTCTCCCGGCCTTACTGTTCAGAGCAGTCCAGTTTCAGAGCTGCTGATCCCTTCGGGCTTTGTTTTAGTCTCTCGTTACGATCCATATTGCCCTTGTTGTGGCTGAGGTGGAAGTTTCTTTGTTACTGGAAGTGGAGTGGGAAGCACCGGAGTAGCCTTCTTGTTCCATTTGCAGTTTCAGCCAGAACTAGTAGTCTCATTGGTCGCTTGGGCCACCGGCCTTCAGCCCCCTGCTATAAAAACACGCCAATGCGATTAGCTACCGGAGGTTGCCACCGTTGCATCACAAGAGCAGCGCGTTAAAACAAGGTTAGAAACTATTCGGCCATCTTAAATCTTAACTCTTCAAATTTCCTTGTGGAACTACTTCCTCCTCGAGCTGTACCGTTGATCTAACCGGTACATATCCTATAACTGAAAATTCTATCTCCTTACTCTGATTCCGCAGACTATTCTATCTCAGGGCCTATCTCTCAATTTTTTTGGTCACAGTACTTGCAATTTGATAAAGCACTCTTATTATATCTCACCAGCCTAAAACCCACTTCCTGAGTCCCTTTTGAAAGTTCTTTATTCACTACTTCTAGTATGTCGTGAGTGATCAGTTACAAGTGTCCTCTCCAGCCTCAACTGGTGACTAGAATATGCTGAGGTAAATGTTATGAATTGCCTCATGCATTACTGGTAGTCCCTCTCATTTCCTCTCTCCCATTACAAAAAGCCACATGCCAGAGATGCAACTGATAATGCAATCCGGAGGCTGAGCTCTCATCATAGGATCGGCAAGACCAGACAGTGAGAAGGTAAATAAACGTATCGGTTTACCGATATACCCAGTCACACATGGTACCATCACAACTTCAAATCATGGCTAATATTGGCCTGGCCACAAAGCATATACCGGAGGCTCTGATCAAAAATTTACCAAAACAGCAGAGGCCACCAAAGAAGCGATGCTACCCAAACAAATTCGGTCAATCTCATGACCCGAACATTACGTAACACATAGAACTACCGATTGTCAAACAGTCATTGGCAGCCCTTAAGGCCAAACAAAATGCCAGACATTACTTTGTCATTGGCGGATTCCATAGTCAGACACACTGACGTCCTCGGGCCAAATTTCGTGGACTGAAGTAAGGAGAGGTCACAGTGGTGCTGTCAGCAGAATCCCGGCAATACAATCTAGCACTCAGGTCTTCAACAGGTATAAGTACTCAGTTATTAAATCAATTTGGTCAATGATCTTGAGACGCACTTTGGACTACATGAAAAGGGACATCGGTGAGCCTTCTGATTATGTAGCCCAGGGTTATGGTATGACCTCGACCTTTGAGCAGACCTATCTTCAATGAATGATGCCACAATACAGTCATAAGATGATCCAGCCGAATAGTTCATTAAATTCTGCGTCATTCTGGTGATCCATTCGCCTGATGATACTGGATGAAATTTCATCGTTTCCGGCAGTGGGACGGGTTTGCACCCTGTCACCCCTGGCTTCCTGGATATTGGCGTAAAGGCTCTTTTGTCAATCCCATAGTCCAGGGCAAATCTCTAAACCCAAATACCCGAACACCGAAAAAGGAAAAAACTGGCGGGTAATGCTGCTCAATGGCTGTAGCCCAACTCAAAATGCACGACTTCAGGCCCCTTCTCAGTATGGAGAACACGATGTTCGTGCTGCGGACAGAAACCTGGAGTTCAAGGTCCGGAGATAATCTAAAGCACTAATAGAAGTTTCACCCTCATATCTAGCGCGTCTTCGCCCCAAAATCGACAACACCAAGAAAGGAGTGGGGTGTCCATATTCATAAGTCAATTCAACAATTCGTTGTTGGTGGCAACGCGACGATGCATCAACGATAACTTCCATCCAGTGCAATTAACCACTATGTATGCAAGACTGTTTCGGTAATTTCCAGGGAAGTATTTCGCGTTACAGGGCCACTCTCAAACCTTCAGGAACCTCACATGGTCTTCCTGAAAACATTGAGGGGATAAATGTATCTCCAAACACCATCATACTAGGTGACTTCAACTTCACCCTAATATAGACTGAACACTACCAAGTCTCGAATAACTCTGAATCTAAAGATTCCTGGAGTTCATAAACTCAAATGCCATGGAACAACTGAAGGTCGACCATCCCCACAAGAGGAGAAAACATACTCTTGATTCCACGATTCGCCGGAATATGAATATCCGTAACAACGGCGAGTACCACTGGTGAGATCAGATCATAAAACTGATCCGCTGGAGGTCCTCATCCCACCACCTGAAAATCAAAAAGATCATTGAAGTGAAAAACTTCTCAAAAGCCGATTACACTTCTGGTAACCAGTGTGGTCTTTGCTGCCCCTTGAGCCAGTGGTAAACATTTACTCAAACCGCTGAATCAGATTTTGGCTAAAATCGCCTTCATCTCAAAGCAACCTGCCAGACCGTGGCCGGATCAGGGCATCCCAAACAAACTTACATTCCCTGTACCAGTTATGCAAGCATCCGTCTGGTGGACCCCAGCCATAAACAAGTTCTTGGCAACAAAAGACAGCTACCACACGATAGTTGGGAAATCCTTTGAAAAGCAGACACCTTTGATCATTGAGCAAACCAAGAGCTCATAAACTCATCCACCAAATGAGAGGAAAATCCGGCGACTCCAAAGACAATCATGTCCTTCTTAGCTATCCCAGGAGGAAAACCCCATATACCTTCAGAATTCAAATGATGTGAAAATTTACTGAACCTACACACATTGCCAACATACTGGCTGACAGGTTCAGTGCAAACTCCCCCCCCTCCCCCCCAAAAGGAGAGATATCTATTCCAGAGGATTGTAGCCCCCCAAACATCTCCAATGCCCAGGTGAGAACTGCCCTCACTAAGGCAAAAAACACAGCATCCATGGGACCGGATGGTGTCCCCGGCTGTGTGCTTCACGAACTCAACGAGGAATTAAACCCACAGTTAGGACAGCTGTTTAATCTTAGCCTCACCTCAGGATACGTACCCAAGGAGTGGCGCACGGTGACTGTGGTCCCACTTCATAAGGGCGGTGCCTCCACAGACCCTGGAAATTACCGCCCCATTAGCTTGACAAGCCTTATCTGCAAAGCCATGGAGAGGATCATAATGGAACTCATAAATAAAGACATAGGGAACTTGCAGACTTTGGATCCAACCCAGTTTGGCTTTGTCAAAGGCAGATCCTGCCTCTTAAACTTGGTTGACTTTTTCGAGACAGTCACCAAGGCCATTGATGAGGAAAGGCAGTCCATACAGCCTACCTCCGGCAAACCTTAACAATACCCCACTCAGGTATCGAAAAACTCATCAGCTTGAATGTAAACCCATACATCACAAGATTTCAAACTGGTAATGCAAAGGTCAATCTACCATGTCAGACTCAAACGTCACAGTGTGTCACTCATCCGGAGTTGCATACTTCTAAGTACAGAACACAGGAGGTAGGCGACAAAGTTTGCAAGTGCACGGCCAG
>NW_025060292.1:0-8477 GCF_019279795.1 Protopterus annectens
GTCCAATCAGAGATAAAAGTGATTCAGATTGTTTCAGTAATGTTGAAGTGCTTTCTGCTGGGGTATGAATGGGTGGAACCAACCTCATGGAAAGGTAAACTGTTCACAGCAGTGCTCAGTGTGCTATTGCACAGTGATTGTTGGATTTAGGAGGGACATTTGAGAAGAGTGGCAGAATCGCCATTCAGAAATAAGAATGTGGCAATTTTATTTTCTTGGCAAGGCCTTCCTCAGGATCCAAATGAACCATGCTACTTGTGGAACTTTCTACATTGAAGTGAACCACAAGAAGAAGAAGGTAGCTCAATTTCTAGTAATTGTGCAGCTCTGTAATTTGACTGCAATTTTGCAGTTTGAACTCTTTGCTTAAAACACACTTTGTTCAGCTTTCAGTCAATGTGAAGTGAAACAAGGACATTCCCGTTCATTTACTGAGAAAATCCATGTAGAAATCTACCAAACACTATGCTTTTCAGTATGGGAGAAGGCATACTGTCCTCTTACTAAATTGTCCTTCCAGTTCTAGAAAGGTAATCTATAAATTGCTTTTTTACTGTATTCAAATCTTTTGTGATCTTTTCTTCTTGTTTTTGCATGCAAATGCAATTATTTCTTGAAGTGGAGGTTTGCAGCATCCTGATATGGGCATGTCATGTGGAAAGTAACAGTCACACTACAAACTTTTATTCTAAAATGAAATTGTCCTTGTAGCGTAAGAGAGATTTTCATTTGTATCCCAAAGTGGGTATGTGATAGGAAACCTAGAATTTCATAGTTTTTTTTGACATGCACTGAGGTAAAAGGTTACCTACTTTAGAAGATGATGATTCTCTGTAACATGAAAGCTATGCTAACTGCTCTCTGTGAATATTAGAACTCCTGAGTCTCCTATTGTCTCTCTAATGGGTCTCTAATAGAATGTGTAAATGACTGAGAAAAAGGAGGAGCTTTAAATGTTTTTGAGAGCTATACATTCCAGGCGCCCTGAAGGCTTTTCCTTTATCTGCTATAAAAGAAAAGGCACTGCTTACCACCAAAATACATATGTGTAGAAGTCAAGCTTCTTCATGAGTATGAGCATCAAGACAGAGAGCAAAACCAAATATGAGAGGACTCAATTTCTGCAAATTGAACTGCAGGTATTTAGATTCCTGAGAGATCCAACATCTATCGAGGAAACACCTAGTAAGTACTTTCATTTTTTGAACTGGAGACTGGCAACAGAGTTAGGATGTAATTAAGTGGTGTAGGTCAGCAGGGGAATTGGACATCTGTGTCAAGCACTTTTCAGTCTGTCTACTGCTGTTTTAGCATTGCAGTATAGTTACTTTCTGTACTGCAGGTTGTGTACTAAATTGTTGTTTCAGTAGAGCAATGTGGACTTCACCGATAGCTTAAGGCAGATTAGTAAATATGAGGAAAATAATGTTTCTAGAGAATTACAGTAGAATGAATGCAATGATAATGTTATATACTGTCAAAAGATGCATACTAAATCTGAAGGTAAATACCCTTTAGCACTGCAGTATGTTCATTTTAAAAATCTGCCCATCTGAGCCAGCTAAACATTAACATTTTATACCTAAAAAACTGGAGTATGTAGACATTGTACAGAGCTTGAAGATTGGTTTCACCTTAATATCAGCAGCTTGCATGACTTTAAAAATTGTAAGTGTTGTATGTTAGAGTAGAAAAAGCAGTTCACTTCTAAACCTCTGAAGAACAAGTGCAGGCATGGAACTAATAAAAGTCCTGACAGATAATGAGTTCTACAGCAGGAGGCACTGGCTGTTCCAGTTTTCAGTAAGTGCTTCCTTGTTGGGGTACACATCAGTGTCATTTCTTCTTCAGAAGCTTGTGATTGTGGATAGTAGACAAGAGTACAGCTTTGTTCATTGGATTGCAAGGTTTCATCCTGACATGAGCACTCTGCAAGTCATATTTATTGTAAGTGCTTAATGTTAGGGCGAAGACCATACAGACGGAATCCTTCGTTGTGGACAGAATGATACAGGCATATTATGATACCAGTTTTATGTCACTTGACAAACATTACAACAGAAGGCACTCGCTGTTCCACTCAGTAGTAAGTGCTTTTTATTTGTGATACCAGTCAGATCCATTTTTTATCCTTTTTCCATATTTTTATTAGATAAATTCAAAAAAGATGATGCCAAGGAGCATTCTGTCACTTGACTAGCACTACTTTAACACAAGATACTGGCCAAGGTTCTACTCTCCAGTAAGTGCTTTTCTGTTGGAGTACCAGTCAGAGTTTGCTTGAAAACTTATAATTAAAATTATACCAGAAGGTGATTTGTGGAGTATGCTTTCAGACATAATTTTAACTTTCAAATAGCTGTGTGTTCTGAAGCTTCTAGAGCAAGATCAGTAAGAAAACACAAAATTTTTATAGTCTAAACTTTTGGGTCCCCAGGTCCTTAAGAGTCTGACTTGAAAAGGTGTTTTTTAAATAATTTTCCCCAAAAGAACTGCCAGAGACTGCAGACCAGTTTTGCATGTTCAAATCACCTACTATTTGAAACCCATCAATGCAATTTCTGGGGATTTAAATTTGTGTTTTTTTTGGGGTATAAGTAGGGGGAAAAAAAGCAAGGAGCAAATTTTAAATGGGTCTGAGATTTTCATATGATGAGTAAATGAAGGCACTGGCTCTTATACCATGCAGAAGTGCTTTTTTGTACCATCCATGTCACTTCAGCTTCTTCATTTATCTTTGGAGCAAAATTAGAGTATTCCAACTTTCAAAGGGTTTTTGCAGGCATTCACCATATGATAGCACTTTGCATGTCTTTGAAAAATGTAAGTGCTTTGTTTCAGGTCAAAACACCATTACCCATTTCCCCTTAGGGGGGGTAATGCAGCCCCCTTGGAAAAATTTTGTCAAGGTTCCCTTGGAGACAGTACTGGCAGTTCAACTTCCCAGTGGGTTTGTCTTGTTTTTTTAGATATGAGGGCTTCAAAAACCAGATTTTAAAAATTGGTTCAGTTAGTAAAGAATGTAGATTTCATCCTTACAATAGAAATTGGGGTTATTTAAATAATAAGTGTTTATGTTAGAAAATTGCAGAAGCTTCTTAAAGATGTATCCCTATAGTGAAATGAGCTTGTTTTCACTTGATGAGTACTAAAAAAAGGGGTACAGTCTGTGCATTCTCCAGTGGCTTTTTGTTTTTTACCCTTTTCCCCCTTTTTAACCATTTTATGGTTAAAATAAAGTTAAAAATGATCTGAGCAAGACTGTTTAAACCATGCATAAAAAGTTCAGAATAATGTAAAGAATTTAAGTGTTTGAATGTTATAAATTAGAAAATAAAGTTTCAGAGCTAGTTTTTTGGGAACATCTTGTTTTGGGGCATGGAATGTCCAGTCAGAGAATCATTTATTCAAATCCAGTGCTATTCTTTTCTCCAGAAATTTGTACTTTCAGTAATGTAAATTTGTAAGTGCTTTCTTTGGGGTATGAATGGTGGAACAACCTCATGGAAAGATAAAATCCCAGCAGTAAAGTTTCTATTTCACAGTGATTCTTGCAATTAGTAGGGACATTTGACAAGAGGGGCAGAATCTGGATTCAGAAATAAGAATCTCACAATTTTATTTTCTTGGAAAGGGCCCTTCTCAGGATCCAAATGAACCATGCTACTTGTGGAACTTTCTACATTGAAGTAAACCCAAAGAAAAAGGTAGTCAATTTTAGTAATTCCCTTTTGAATTTGACTGCAATTTTTTTTTAACCTTCTTCACACTTTTTTTAGCTTTCAGTCAATGTGAAGTGAAAAAAGGCCCCATTCTTTTCATTTACTAGAAAATCCATGTAGAAATCTAAAACACTATGCTTTTCAGAAAGGGGGTACTGTCCTCTTACTAAATTGCCCTTTCCAGTTCTAGAAAAATTATAAATTGTTTTTTACTGTATTCTAATCTTTTGTGATCTTTTCTTCTTCTTTTTTTTTTGCATGCAAATGCAATTATTTCTTGAAGGGGGGGCATCCTGATATCATGTCGGGGAAACAGTCACACTACAAACTTTTATTCTAAAATGAAAGTGACCGCAGGTGCTCTTTTATGTAGCTAAAGAGAGATTTTCATTTGTATCCCAAAGTGGTATGTGATAGGAAACCTAAAATTTCATAGTTTTTTTTCTTACATGCACTGAGCTCAAAGGTTACCTACTTTAGAACATGATGATTCTCTGTAACATGAATGCTTTGCTAACTGCTCTCTGTGGATAATTGGAACTCCTGAGTCTCCTATTGTCTCTCTAATGGATCTCTAATAGAATGTGTAAATGACTGAGAAAAAGGGGAGGAGCTTTAAATGTTTTTTGAGAGCTATACATTCCAGGAGCCCTGAAGGCTTTTCCTTTATCTGCTATAAAAGAAAAAGGCACTGCTTACCACCAAAATACATATGTGTAGTGAATTCAAAGCTTCTTTCCAATGAGTATGAGCATCAAGACAGAGAGAAAACCAAATATGAGAGGACTCAATTTCTGCAAATTGAACTGCAGGCATTTAGATTCCTGAGAGATCCAACATCTATCGAGGAAACGCCTAGTAAGTACTTTCATTTTTTGAATTGGAGACTGGCACAGAGTTAGGGTATAATTAAGTGGTGTAGGTCAGCAGGGGAATTGGACATCTGTGTCAAGCACTTTTCAGTCTGTCTACTGTTGTTTTAGCATTGCAGTATAGTTACTTTCTGCACTGCAGGTTGTGTGTACTAAATTGTTGTTTCAGTAGAGCAATGTGGACTTCACCGATAGCTTAAGGCAGATTAGTAAATATGAGGAAAATAATGTTTCTAGAGAATTACAGTAGAATGAATGCAATGATAATGTTATATGCTGTCAAAAGATGCATACTAAATCTGAAGGTAAATACCCTTTAGCACTGCAGTATGTTCATTTTAAAAATCTACCCATCTGAGCCAGCTAAACTTTAACATTTTATACCTAAAAAACTGGAGTATGTAGACATTCTACAGAGCTTGAAGATTGGTTTCACCTTAATATCAGTAGCTTGCATGACTTTAAAAATTGTAAGTGTTGTATGTTAGAGTAGAAAAAGCAGTTCACTTCTAAACCTCTGAAGAACAAGTGCAGGCATGGAACTAATAAAAGTCCTGACAGATAATGAGTTCTACAGCAGGAGGCACTGGCTGTTCCAGTTTTCAGTAAGTGCTTCCTTGTTGGGGTACACATCAGTGTCATTTCTTCTTCAGAAGCTTGTGATTGTGGATAGTAGACAAGAGTACAGCTTTGTTCATTGGATTGCAAAGTTTCATCCTGACATGAGCACTCTGCAGGTCATATTTATTGTAAGTGCTTAATGTTAGGGCAGACCATGCAGACGGAATCCTTCGTTGTGGCCAGAATGATACAGGCATATTATGATGCCAGCTTTAGGTCACTTGACAAACATTACAACAGAAGGCACTCGCTGTTCCACTCAGTAGTAAGTGCTTTTGATTTGGGGTACCAGTCAGTTCCATTTGTTATCCTTCTTCCATATTTTTATTAGATAAATTCAAAAAAGATGATGCCAGGAGCATTCTGTCACTTGACTAGTACTTTAACACAAGATACTGGCTGTTCTACTCTCCAGTAAGTGCTTTTCTGTTGGAGTACCAGTCAGAGTTTGCTTGAAACTTATAATTAAAATTATACCAGAAGGTGATTTGTGGAGTATGCTTTCAGACATAATTTTTAACTTTCAAATAGCTGTGTGTTTTGAAGATTCTAGAGCAAGATCAGAAAGAAAAAAACGACTTATAGTCTCAAACTATTGGTAGCTCCAGGTACACTTAAGAGTCTGACTTGAAAAGGTGTTTGTTAAGTAATATTCCCGTACAGAACTGCCAGAGACTGCAGACCAGTTTTGCATGTTCAAATCACCTACTATTTGTACTCAATCGCACTTTCTGTGATTTAAATTTGTAAGTGCTTTTTGTTGGGGTATGAGTAGAGGGGAAAAAACAGCAAGGAGTCCCTAATTCTGGAAATGGGTCTGAGATCTGTCATATGATGAGTACCGCAACTGAAGGCACTGGCTCTTATACCATGCAGTAAGTGCTTTCTTGTTGGGGTACCGATCCATGTCACTTCAGCTTCTATCATTTATCATGGAGCAAAATTAGAGTATTCCAACTTTCAGGGAAGGTTTATGCAGGCATTCACCATATGATAGCACTCTTGCATGTCTTTGAAAAATGTAAGTGCTTTGTTTCAGGTCAAAACTTACCATTACCCATTTACCCTTAGGGCACAGTCAATGCAGCCACCGTAATGTGCAAAAAATTTTTGTCAACCGAAGGCTACCTCTGCAGACAGTACTGGCAGTTCAACTTGCCAGTAGGTGCTGTCTTCTTGGTTTAGATATGAGGGCTTCTGAAACCAGATTTTGAAATGGTATCAGTTAGTAAAACGAATGCTAGATTTCATCCTTACAATAGCACTCTGCGGGTTAGTTAAATAATAAGTGCTTTATGTTAGGGCAAACATTGCAGACAGCTTCTTCAATGATGTATGCCTATAGTGAAATGAGCTTGTGTTCACTTGATGAGTACTAAAGAGAGCACAGTCTGTGCTATTCTCCAGTAAGTGCTTTTTGTTTGGGTACAGGTCATTGTCACTCCTCCTCCATATACCATTTTTGGATGGTTAGCAATAAAGTTAAAAATGATCTGAGCAAGACTGTTTCAACCATGCATGGAAAGTGTCAGTATAATGTAAAGAATTTAAGTAAGTTTGAATGTTGGATGATATACAGGAAAATCAAGCTCAGAGCTAGATTTTTTGAGGCTGGGCACATCTTCAGCTTTGGGCTATGGCCAATGTCCAGTCAGAGAATCATTTATTCAAATCCAGTGCTATTCATTCTCCAGCAATTGTACTTTCAGTAATGTAAATTTGTAAGTGCTTTCTGTTGGGGTATGAATGGGTGGAAGCAACCTCATGGAAAGATAAAATCTTCACAGCAGTGATCAGTGTTCTATTTCACAGTGATTCTTGGATTTAGTAGGGACATTTGACAAGAGTGGCAGAATCTCCATTCAGAAATAAGAATCTCACAATTTTATTTTCTTGGCAAGGCCTTCTCAGGATCCAAATGAACCATGCTACTTGTGGAACTTTCTACATTGAAGTGAACCACAAGAAGAAGAAGGTAGCTCAATTTCTAGTAATTGCAGCTCTGTAATTTGACTGCAATTTTGCAGTTTGAACTCTTTGCTTAAAACACACTTTGTTCAGCTTTCAGTCAATGTGAAGTGAAACAAGGACATTCCCGTTCATTTACTGAGAAAATCCATGTAGAAATCTACCAAACACTATGCTTTTCAGTATGGGAGAAGGCATACTGTCCTCTTACTAAATTGTCCTTCCAGTTCTAGAAAGGTAATCTATAAATTGTTTTTTTACTGTATTCAAATCTTTTGTGATCTTTTCTTCTTCTTGTTTTTGCATGCAAATGCAATTATTTCTTGAAGTGGAGGTTTGCAGCATCCAGATATGGGCATGTCATGTGGAAAGTAACAGTCACACTACAAACTTTTATTCTAAAATGAAATTGTCCTCAGGTGCTCTTATGTAGCTAAAGAGAGATTTTCATTTGTATCCCAAAGTGGGTATGTGATAGGAAACCTAGAATTTCATAGTTTTTTTACATGCACTGAGCTGAAAAGGTTACCTACTTTAGAAGATGATGATTCTCTGTAACATGAAAGCTATGCTAACTGCTCTCTGTGGATATTAGAACTCCTGAGTCTCCTATTGTCTCTCTAATGGGTCTCTAATGGGAGATGTGTAAATGACTGAGAAAAAGGGGGAGGTGAGCTTTTAAATGTTTTTGAGGAGCTATACATTCCAGGAGCCCTGAAGGCTTTTTCCTTTTATCTGCTATAAAAGAAAGGCACTGCTTACCACCAAAATACATATGTGTAGAATTCAAGCTTCTTCATGAGTATGACATCAAGACAGAGAGCAAAACCAAATATGAGAGGACTCCAATTTCTACCAGAATTAGAACCTGCAGGCATTTAGATTCCTGAGAGATCCAACATCTATCGAGGAAACACCTAGTAAAAGTACTTTCATTTTTTGAATTGGAGACTGGCACAGAGTTAGGAGTATAGTTAAATTGGGAGAGTCAGCAGGGGAACTGGACATCTGTGTCAAAGCGCACCAGTTTGTCTACTGTTGTTTTAGCATTTGCAGTATAGTTACTTTCTGTACTGCAGGACATGTACTAGGTAACAGTAGAGCAATGTGGACTTCACCCATTAGCTTAAAGGCAGATTAGTAAAATGCCAAAGGGAACATAATGTTTCTAGAGAATTACAGTAGAATGAATGCAATGATAATGTTATATGTTGTCAAAAGATGCAATAAAAAAAATTTTTTTAAATCTTTTTTTTTAAAAAAAAAAGGTAAATTTTCCCTTTGTGCCCAAATT
>NW_025060293.1:0-5092 GCF_019279795.1 Protopterus annectens
AGGAACCATGGTTCCTAAAAGAAGTCCTCATAACAATGCTCCAGAGGAAGCAATCTAATAGGAACTTCCAAGATCTGTCCAGGCCAGGAAGGGGGGAAAGAAGAAGCAGAGAAGACAACTAACATGGACGCTATGGTAGGTACATAACTTCTAAATGTTAAGTTGTCAATCTCGCCTTCATTCTTGCTGGATGGGACCGTCCCTAGCACCTGTATCCCGGTGGCTCAATGGAACAGACTCTTGAGAACGTGGAACCAAAACTGGCCCTATCTCTGGAGGCCAAATCCAACTTGTAATGAGACACAAAGGTATGAGGTGGCCCAAGTAGCTGCTGCACAAATAGTGTCAATGGGAAGTCTATCCTGAAAGGCTACAGAAGTGGATAGACTCCTGTGAATGCTTTTGGCTTAGAAGATAGTTGTTTGCCCTTAGAGAGTACACATAGGAAATGGTGGAAGTCAACCATCTAGATAAGGTCACTTTAGATACTGGAAGACCCAACCTGTTTTCTGCATAGGAGACAAACAATTGGTCTGATTTTCTAATTGTTTAGTCCTATGTAAATAGTACCTGAGCTGACGATGAACATCCAAAAATGCAGCTTCTGTTCAGCTCTGTCAGAATAGTTAGGAAAGAAAACTGGTAGATCAATAGATTGGTTAATATTGGTTTGAGATACAACCTTGGGAAGAAAGGAAGGGTTAGTTCTAGAAACCCTATCCTTATGAAACACCAGAAAAGGTGAACGAATACAGAGGGCCTGAATCTCAGAAACTCTTCTTGCAGAAGTAACAGCCAGCAAAAATATAGTTTTCCATGTCAATAACTTTAAAGAACAAGCAGACGGTTCGAAGGAGGTAGAATTAGGATGCCAACATTAAGTTCAGATCCCATTGCGGAGGAGGATGTTTCACAGGTGGTTTTAGGAGAAAACTCCTCTCAAAAAGGCTTTGCATAACCTATGAGACATGATGTTATTGTCCTGCAAGCCAACATGAAATTTGGAAATAGCAGCCAGTTGTACTTTGACTGTAGATGATGAGATCCTGAATGAAAAACCTCCGCCAGGAAATCCAAAACAGAATGTATAGGAGCAGTAAGGGATCAATATTTTTGGCTTGCCCAAATAGAAAAGCGTCGCCACTTGCTAGCATAAACAGTTCTAGTGGACCACTTTAAAGAAGACACTAAAATGTCTCTGACTGAGTCAGAAATCATTGGTAGCCTGGCTAGGAAGGAAGTGGAGCAACCAAGCAGTGAGGTTGAGAGAATGAATGGCCGGTGCTGCTGACCCGACTGGTGGATCAAAAGATCCGAACTGGGTCCAGATGCCAGGGCTGCACCAGAAGGTGATGATGAGAGACGGAAACCAAATTTGTCGAGGCCAATATGGAGCAATGAGGATCAATTTGGCTCTCAAAACGGTGGCTTTCTGAATGACTTGTGGAATCAATGGAAAGGGAGGAAAAGCATAAAGAAGTCCCCGAGGCCAATCCTGGGTTAGAGAGTCTCTCAGGGTTGGCCTGGAAGAGAAATAGTGTGAAGTAATCTGGGCACTTGCTGTTTTGAGGGGTAGCAAAAGATCGCAACAAGGGTGCCCCACTTCAGAAAAATCTGATCCACTACAGATTGATTGAGAGACCACTCGTGAGGCATCAGAATAGATCTGCTTAGCCTGTCCGCCAATAGGTTGGACCTGCCGGGGATGTGCGTTGCTATCAGAAACCGCTGAGAAGAGATCGCCCATTGCCAAAGTCTGAGAGCTTCTCGACATAAGGGATAGGACCTGGTTCCGTCCTGTTTGTTGATGTACCAGACCACGGACATGTTGTCCGTCTGTACTGCAATAGTCCCTGTGGGAAGAAAGTCGGCGAGGGCTTGCAACGTTAAAAGCACTGCTCTCATCTCCAGGACATTTATGTGCAGGTGGTATATTATGGGTTGCCGCGTCGCGTGGAGCATCGTGCCCTGATAATGCCCCCCCCACCCGATCAGAGAGGCATCCGTGACTGTGGCAACTGGAGGAGGGGAACAAAGGTCGGCCCTGATGAAGAAGAGGGAAGATATCCCACCAGATGAGCCCTGCAAGACTGTGTCACTAAGATCTCGTGTCTCATGGGCAGATCGTGGTACGACCACTCGTGAACAACATCCACTGCAGGAGACATGTGCGAGCAGTGGAAGAAGAACAATGGCTGCAGCCATTAGGCCTAGAACCTTCAGCCAAACCTGGCTTTGACCTTGTTCCTTTGTATCAGAAGCTGAACAAATTTCTGCTTGTCCTGAATCATTTGATTTCTTTGTCTGGCTAACATTTTGATATCTAACTCTGCCCTATAAAGGTGATAGATTGGCAAGGCAGCAGAGGGGTTTTTTAAATTACGAAATTCCCAGACTCTTGCAAAGCTAGGTGTAGTCTCTGGCCCAAGAAGCTGATGCCGGGAGGTGGCGGAGAGGAGCCAGTCGTCCAAATAAGGAAACCCCTTGGAATCCGCGCTCAGGTGAGCTGTGACCACTGCCATGCATTTGGTGAACACTCGGGGGGCTGAAGTGAGGCCAAAGGGCAGTGCTCTGAATTGGTAATGACTGGTCCCAGCCGAAAGCGGAGAAACCTTCTGGAGCGCCTGTGAATCTTTATGTGATAGTAGCATCCTGAAGGTCTATAGCACATCCAGTTGTCCTTGCCCAGAAAGGGCAGAATGGATTGAAGCGTGACCATCCGAATCTTGCCTTTTGACAGACTTGTTTAGTCTGCTTAGGTCAAATTTGGGTCCCCAATCCCCCGCCCTTTTTGGGGACCAAAAGAATCTTGAGTAAAAGCCGGATCCTACTTGGTCTGCGGCACTGTTTGGATGGCTCTTTTTCCCAGGAGTTTTGAAACTTCCTGTTTTGCCAAATCCCTTTGACCGGGTGAGATGTCTGGAAGGGATTGTAGAGGTCGAAACCTTTTAAGGGGATTTTGAAACCCTCGGATATATCGACTGTACCCACTTCTCTTGTGATAGGGATTGCCAGGCTACTGGGTACAGCAAAATTTCTTCCCGACTGCCTCCAAGGGTGGACAGTGGGGCAACCCCTCAGGGTTGCTGAAGGGGCTTCTCAGGAGGAGCCCCCCTGTTGCCCTGGTTCTGGGGCCCCCCCCCGCCTCTGGGGGGGCGTTTATTTTTGTTCCCCCCTCTGCCTCTGGGGTAAACTGACCACGTGTGTCGGTGTAGCTCCTTGGGCTTTACGGAACCATCTTCCCTTCTGACCCTTGGGGTATGGGCTAGAAGGAGTGGAAAACTGGACCCCAACGGCAGAAAGAGTTTTACCGTCTTGTTCACATCTGGTCAAAGTATCCTTCACCTGAGGTCCAACAAAGCCGAACCGTCAAAGGGTTTGGTGAAGGACGCCTTAAAGGGTCCGCAAAAATTTCACAGCCGCATCCAGGCTTGGCGCTAAGAGCAACACCTGTGCCTGCGGGCCCCGCTGCTCCCTCGGCTGCATAAGATATGAGGGATGGAGGAGTTAGATATAATTCAGGATAGCTAGCTGGAGGCAATCTTTTCCTGAGCCCCAGCAGCTGAAGGATCCTGGACTACTTCCCCAGTTCCTTGAGAATATCTCTGAAGCCTGGTGAAGTGACAAAGGTAATTCAGCAACGTGCAAAGGTCGCTGAAGAAAACATCCGCTTTCCATACCTGTCCATGGTCCTAGAATCCTTATTGGAGGATGGACAGGTACTGAAGGATCCGCCAGTTCCTTCTTAGTGGCCGCCACCACCAAGCATCCACAGAGACACCTTTGGACAGGAACTGTTTGTCCGGGGGGTGAATTTGGATGGTCTCCTGGGGACAGGTTCCACAGAATCTGGAGCCCCGCCTTCCCAGCCACTACCTGCATGAGTGGGTCGAAGGCGGAGACACCCCGGGGGGGGGGGGGCGGGAACCAAACGCCCCCCGGTAAACCGACTCATCCTCGGAGGGGTCAATGGAGGGCCAATTCCCCTCTGTTTGAGGAGCTCAAGGATGTCTGAAAAGGAGACATCCTCAGAGGGGACGTGGGAACCCTCCGACTCATCTAAGTCGGTATCAGATGTAGTAGACTCAGGGAGTCTGTGTGTTTCCTCTTTCCCCCTCTTCCGAGGGGTTCACCTGCAGGGTCAGGAGAAACCTCGGAAGAGGAGGAAATTCCCAGTGGGGAAACCTGGGGCGATGGATCCCTGGGCCTGAGAGCAAGAGGCTGGCAAGAGTGCAGGCACTGATGAGGGAGGAGCTAGAGGGATAGACCGTTGACCAGGCTCAGAGGCCAGGACACTCCTCATCACCTCAAAGGCTCCCCGGGGACCTGAACACAGCTCGAAGAAACAGGAATGGTCGGCTCCAAAGAGAGAAGGCTCGAGGCAGATGTCGGGCCCAGCCAAAGCAAACTCCGAGAGGGAGAGCGGGTCGGACAAGGGTCCGATGCCACTAGCCCCTCGGAGCCGACAGTGGAAACGCGACCGGATCCCTCCCAAAGGGAAAAACTCAAGGAGGAGATCGGAGCCCAGGATGACGGACCGAAGGATGTATCGGCTCGGCATCGAAACAGTCGCTGTCCCAGAAGCTCCGGCCCGAACTCTGGTGTGGAGTCGGAGGAGGAATCTCAAGAATTGGGGCTATAGCAAGTCTGTTGAGACGGGCTATGGAGCATTTGGGCCAGTGCCTGAGACTTCAACAGCCTGCTTACCACCCTCTCCAAATCGTGGTCAGACAGCCTGGAAGATCTGAAGATCGGCTCCCATGGCTCCCCTCCGAAAGAGGAGACCCGGATCCAGTGGATACTTAGTATCGGGGGACCGGGGTCTCTTACGAAGCCATCGGGCAAGTCCCTTTAACAGATGGAGCCGAGGATCTCGGCTCCGATGTTTGGGTAAAGTGTCGGCTCCAGCCGGAGCCGACAAGGCAACAGTAGTCAGGGTATCGGGGCCGGCACCGAACCCACTACTTTTGGGAGAAGAAGATCGGTTCCAGCGGAGCCGATATCGGCCGAGGGCCCGGGGCCACCGGAGGAGGCTTGGGCACTGTAGCCTGAGCCTTCGGTGGCTTAAGAGGTTTTCCTGCCCTTTAAAAAC
>NW_025060294.1:0-5417 GCF_019279795.1 Protopterus annectens
TTAAAAATGGTTTTTTTTTCAGGCAGATTCCCCCCGGGGGGTTTCGGCCGAGTTCCAAAGTCTTGGTGGGCGTTTGCTGTTTCTTCCCCATCAGTCCCAGGGGTATATAGGATGCAGCGGGCCCCATTTTCTTCAGTTTTCTTGCCCCAGATGTCAGGTGCCCCAAAGGTGGGGGATGTAAACTGCTAATAAAACATACATAAGAAAAGAAAAAAATACTTTCTGTTACCAGCAAATACCCCCCATAGGTAGCAAAGGGTAGAACACGGGGAGTACCAAAAAGAAGGGGAAGGAGGGGGGGTAACCTGGACTGCAGCAGTGTATACACTCGAACATCTACATTTATGGTAGGTACAAAACTGTACTTTTTCCGTTTTTACACTGCTGCAGTCATTCCCTTGGGTAGAATCCCAAAGCTGAGGTAGGGTGGCGGGTTTCTATAAGGCATTAGGGGTGGCTATAAGGCCCTGCGGGACTGCAGTGGCAAAGCCAGCTCTGGATTTAGAGTAAAGAGGCAGATGTAATGCTTGGTGAAGGTATGTACAGAACTCCAAGTGCTGCTTCCAAAATGCCCTTGGTGGGTCCCTCTGGGTAGGCAGTTGAAGTGGCTGTTGCCCTGGTGGAATGAGACCTAATGTTTAGGTCAGTTTTCCCATGGTTTTAAGCAAAAAGCAATAAATGCCCTATCCTTTTTGAAATGGTCTGTTTTGAAATGGCTTTTCCCTGTGTTCCTGCAGCATATGCAACAAATAGTTGCTCAGTTTTCTGAAAGCTTTGTTTTGTCCAAGTAGAAGCGTAACTGCCTGGATGTCCAAGAATGCAGTAGTCTCCCCCCTTTGTTCTGTGGTTTGGATAAAAGTTGGCAATGAATAGTTTGGTTTAGAGCCACACTGGATACCACCTTTGGCATAAAGGTAGGGTTTGTTCTTAAAGACACCCTGTCTTGGTGGAAAATGATGAAAGGTTCCAGCCATTAGTGCCTGTAATTCTGAAACTCTTGGAGAAATTTCCAGGAGCAGAGCAGTTTTCCCAAAAGACATATTTTAATTCTGGTTAGCTGGCTCAAAAGGAGGTGTTAATTTTCCAAAACAAAGTTGAGGTCCCAAGTTGGAGTGGTGCTCTTTGGGGTCTTATGTTTTAGCCCCCCTAGGTACTGTTTTAGCAAAGGATGGAAAAAAATTTGGGGGATCTTTTTGTAATGAGCAGAGATGGCAGAGGCATGGATCTTAATGGATGAAAAGGAGGCCTTTGTCCAGCATCTCAGTTAAGTATTGTAGAAACTGAGGAATGTTTGGGACAAGAGGTCAAGGCTGTGAGCCTGGTTCCAGGCACAGAATCTCTTCCATTTATAATAGGCTTTCCCTGGTGCTAGGCCTTCTGGCCCCCAAAATGACATCCATAACGTTTTGGGGAGAGGTTTTTGCTTGACAAAGGAATCTCCATGCAGCCAGGTTTAAGTCTGGGTGGCTGTGAGTATCTGTTTTGTGAGTCAAATTGTGGATTTGAGGAAAATCCAGGTGGCCTTGTGCAAAGTTCTTTAAGATTGGGTACCAGTGCGTGGCCAGTCTGGGGCAATCAGGATCATCTTTGGCCTTTTTTTTTGGTTTTTATGAGTACCTTTGAAAGGGAGGTAGGTGGGAAAGCATATACTTGTAGATTTTTCCAGCTGAAGAGGGGGTCCACTTTCCATGCTTGTGGGTGGTAAGTCCTTGTGCAGAATTTTTTAGCTGGAATTCATTGGAGCAACAGATCTATGTCCGGGCTCCCCTTTTTGTTTATCATCCTAAACATTTGTGGATGTAATTTCCATCGGGGGATCCATGATGTTTCTGCTTAAGTGTCTGCCAGTGTTTTTTTCTCTCCTGGCAGGAATTGTGCAGATGAACTTGATAGGTTATAGCTGTGTTCCACAAGGTCATGGCTTGTCTGCAGAGGGGGAAAATAGTGCCCCCCTTTTTTATGTACCACATGGGTGGGGTTGTCTGTCTTTATCAGTAGTTGTCCTGGTAAAAGGGCCTTGAAGGGTGTCAGGGCATTTTGATCAGCTAGCATCTCTTTTTTATTGAGATGTAGATGCTTTTTGGTTTGTGGACCAGGTGCCCTGAATCTTTCCTGCCATGTGTGCCCCAGGCATAATCATGCATCCTTTTTGGTTGCCTGGCTTGGGGGAGTGAGTGGCTGTCCCTTGTTTTGGTGACAAGCCCCCCAGAAACTCCTGTTGCAGGCAGGGGAAATTTGAGTAATCATTGTTTCCAGCTGTGGCAAAGTGTGGGCACTTTTTAGGTACCATGAATTTTTCCCCATATGCAGTCTTGCATATGGAATTAGTAGATGCAGGATGCCATGAAGCCCAAAGCCTGCAGAATTTTTCTTGCAGATAACTGGGCCTTTGTTGCCATTTTTAAAAAGGTAGTCAGTTGCCTTTTTTGTCGGGGTGAGATAAGCCATCTGGGCAGTTGTATTTAAGCTTGCCCCCAGGAATTTTTTGTTGGGAGGGTACTAGTTTTGATTTCTTTTGTTACTGTGTACCCTAGGCATTTAAAGTCTTCACAAGCGTCAGATGCTGTAGTAGAATGTCCTTGTTCTCTGCTTGAATGGAGTCGTCCAAAAGGATAATTTGATTCCTTTTTGTCTGCAAAGCAATTACTGGTGCCAGGCATTTTTTGAAGACCCTGGGTGCAGTAGATAAGCCAAAGGGCAGTGCAGAGAATTGGAAATGCTTGAGCCCCCTTGAATCTGAGGTATCTTCTGCAGATTGTCTGATTGGGACATGCAGGTATGCCTCTTTTAGGTCTAAAGTCACAGCCAAGCCTTGCCCCTGGGCAGAAGCTGCTGAAAGGTCAACATTTGAATTTTGGAACCGGGAAAAGTTTTAGAATAGAAAGGTCCAGTATTGGTCTCCAGGCTTTGCCCTTTCTGGGTACCAGAACAGTCTTGAGTAAAATCTTGTCCTGCTCTTGCTTTTTTGAATAGCCCTCATGTCCATGAGCTGTGTTTTGAGCCTCTGCCCATTGATTTTTGGCGGGTCTGGCAACCCCTTTGCCCTTGGCGGGTTTTGAATGGAACTGAGCCTTGTGACACTATGTCAGAACCTTTGTCCTGGGTTATAATGTGCCAATTTTGAGAAAAAGTGCTAGTTTTCCCCTAAGGGTGCTGCCAGAAGATAAGTGCTTGGGCAGGGGAAGTCATTGGGACTGTTTCCTGTATGCTGATTTTCCTCTCCACCTTTGGAGGTGAAGCACCCACTGCTTAGACCTGTAGGATCCTTGCGGCTGTGAACTGCCTCTAGGGCGTCTGGATCTGCCCCTTTGAGGTCTGTCTGAGACTGGAAAGGACCAATTTTTTGTAGGGCAATGTCTGCTAAATCTATGTGGCTGTACCTGTAAGAAATCCTTGACCGTTTGCATAGATTTAGCTTTGTCCTCCATTTTCTTTAACACCTTTTCTGCCTTAACACCAAACAAGGTATCATGTTGTAAAGGAGCATCTAATAATTTTGCTTTAACATGGTCAGGCAGGTTTTGTTCCTTTAACAAAGCATGCCTCCTAATGACAGAACCTGTAACAGCGACCCTGCAGGAGGCCTCCAGAGAATCAAACCCACACTGCAAAGTATGCTTTCCAACTTGTTCAGCTGCATGCAATAAATCCTGCATTTCTGTTTTCTGCACATACAGAATTTGCCATAATTTTCTGTTTAAGCAGCGTCATGATATATTGCTGACATTTGAGCATATGAAACTGGCAATTTAAGGCCCTTATAGCCAAAGTAGCAGATGTGTAAATCTTTTTTCCCCATCTATCCAGAGCCCTAGAATCCCTGTCAGAGGGGGTAGGATTTTTTGCAGTAGAAGCCTTGACCCCTTTTGGACCCTGAGAAATAGTTTCTGGGTCTGCAGTAGGGTTTTTGAAAATGAATTTATGAGAGAGTCAGGGACCCTGTAGTATCTGTCCGGCTTAACAGGAGCTGGAGGTAGAGAGTCAGGGGTCAGACAGGACTCTGAAAATACATCATCTGCAATGTCCAACGCAGGTGAAATAGCTAGAGACCTGTGCTGAGGTAGTAAAAGGAAGCCTCTGAGCCTTTTCTTAGATTCTGAAAAATCTTGGCTCTCCCAGTGTAAGTGCTCCCTCATGGTATGCAAGGTTTCCCCAAAAGAGTAGTCCTCAGGAGGAGAAGCTGAAGGAACTGATTCTTCAGCATCAGAACCCTCATAGGGGGGAAGAGAACATTCCTCATCAGAACAGGAATCAGAAGAAATGGAAACCTGATCTGAAGATTCCTAGTCTGTCTCTTGCCTAGGCCTCTTATCAGGAGGAGGATGGGAACCCCTGATCAAGGTAATTAAGTCTTCGGCCATTTTGACCATCTGTTTTTTGGGCATGGAGGCCTGTTCTTGTGACTGGTGAACTTGTTTCTTTGCCTTTAAAGGTGTTTTAGTCTTTGAAGTCGGTTTAATATATAATTGTTTAGGTCTGAATACACCCTCAGAAGCCGATGCCTGCTCAGCAGCTCCGGACCCATCTGAGGGAATAATCTCTGAGGCTCCAATACCTTGAGTTTCCTGGGAGCCTGGACTCCACGTGGGGGTCGGTGGCCTCGACTCTAGAGTGGCGTCAGGGGCTTGGGGCCTCACTGAGAACCGACTGCTTAGAGAAGCTTGTTGGTTTTGGACCTGGGTTTCCTGTCTTTTCTTTGGTTTTGTGAACTCCCGGGAGTCAGATGGCTATCAGATGACATTGTATAATTAAATCTTCACCCAAAATAGCCTACTGCAAAATCATACCGATGTTTAATAGTGCGTTGGTTAAATCTAGCACAAAACAGAGAACTAGCAACGTCGTGGTCAGGGCCTAGGCAAGGAATACAGTAAGAATGAAAGTCCTTATGAGGTATTTGCTTCCCACAAGAAATACAATTATTAACTTTTTCTGACATCGGTCTGGAGCAAGGAAAAAAAAGTTTCCCCAATGGGGTACTTAGCTTTTAATGAAGACTTCATATCTGAAACTCGAACACGAAAATCTCAGGAGTTGGCCGAGCACTTGCGAACTGCTTCTGCTTGGGCACCGGCAAGAAAGACTGAATAAAATGGCGTGGCATCTTCTATACCCCCGGGACCCGGCGTCAGGGAAGAGCACAGCAACCACACAGGACCCAAGACTTTGGAATTCAGGCCGACTGAGGGCAACCTGCCAGCAGGATAACCCAAATGTAATGACTGCAACAGTGAAACACGAAGAACATCTGTCAGGTGACCGCTTCCTAGGCCAGTCCTGTTCCACAGGTCTTTTCCTCCCTGGACATTTGGGAGGTTGAGTCCAGAAGCTCAGGAAGAAGTGAATCAAAGGGAGGAGGCCCTTAGAATCAGCTTATTCCTCCTAACAATCAAAGAAGCTGAAGGCCCTTCCCAGGG
>NW_025060295.1:0-5196 GCF_019279795.1 Protopterus annectens
CTTTTGCTGGGATCTTTCCTGCATATAACTACACAGATATAAATGATGAACGTGATGAACTGGCCACAGATTGGCATCCCAACTTTAACACATACCTAGCCATGAAGCGTGTGTATGTAGAGACTATGAACATTTCAAATTGCTGGGTTTGTACTGCCATACCTACAGCATATGGAGGACATTTGATGTCTGCTGTCCCCTTAGGGATAAATGAGACCTGTGAAAATCTACCTTTTGATACAGGTTCTGTGAGATCACAGGACAAAGTGGCACTGTACTTACCTGTTACACAAAAAGGAATTGTTTGTTCTATAAAATGATACACTCCAAGTTGGTTGGAGTGATTGTAACATAACTGTGTCTTACAAATGTTATCTAAAAGCCAAAGATGAGAGTACTAGTTGTAGCGATATGATTGTATGTAAGCTTAATGAGAACAACGTTGAAAGATGTGCAGAAAAATCCTGAATTGTACAAACAGTTGTCTGTTATAGACAGGAAAATGTTTCATTCAGAGTTAACCTGCATAAGTACTGAAGTAGAATATTGTTATTTTGTTTGTGGGAAAAAAGCATATCAATGGTTACCTGAGAATTGGTCCGGCAGTTGTTTTTTGGGTTATCTGGTTCCAGCCATAAGACATACTGCAGAATTGCCTCTGGGTAAGATACGAAATGTAAGAGATATAGCTCGAAGAACTGGGAACTCAGTCGAGAAACCTACTAATCCAGTGGGTAAAATCGAAGCTGGTTGGAAAGATCATTCATCCGTAAGAGATAAAGGAAAATTGACTCATATGGACTTGAGTGACAGTGTTATATCCTGGGCTGGAATAATCACAGCCTATGGAGCAGTCAAATCAATCTGGGAACTGAGGAAGTTGTCAAAACCTCTCGAAGTAATGAGCAATGCGACCTTTCCACTAGCGAACTTGTGACTGATGAACTGAATGCAATGAGAACTGTTGTGCTACAAAATCGAATGGCTCTTGACTGCACCCTGGCGGAGAGGTGTGCGTAGCTTATCAAAGAAGAATGCTGTGCGTAAATACCAGATAATAAGCACGAGATCAAGCGACCACCTAGAGGTAATACAGCAGGTATCAGCCATGGCGGAACCAGGCCCAAACCCACTGTGAACTTTTCCAGAATCCATTTTGTGGATGGGGTTCAATCCTAATGAATATCTTGATTGCCATTTGTGTTGTTTTGCTCATATTGGGAGCATGTGTCTGTTCGGGATACCTGTATGAAAGGATTAGTTAGGGACTTTGTTGGCGTATCTGTAACGAGACTAGGTATCAAGACCTGGATTTGAATCTGTTAATACCAAATGAAATTCTTTCTGAAATGTAAAACAAATGACTTGCCTAGTTAAAAGTTCCAGAAAGGAAGAGGCTAGGGAATGAAATAATGTTGTTTATGTTTCTGGATAGAATAAAAGCATTAAAAGGAGGAGAATGTTAGAAAAATATATATCTAAACATATATGAAGTGCTAGTTTAGAAGCAAATAGTATATAATGCATTTTATTCTATTTTACAATATGGCAGTAGAAATGATCTTGCATGTAATTGCCTGAAGCTTAGCTGCAGTGTGATTGAACTCTGACCCTGGCAGTAACCAGTTCAGCAGGCTTATGTCATTCAGCATTAATTATCTGCTGGGTTAGAGAATAATAAATGTATGTACATGTATATCTTTCTTCCTTCCACTGAGGAGGATGGCCTTGTGAGCTCTATCGAAGATAGAGTACAGCTAGAGAGACAAAGGAATGTATTAGGAAATGAACTGACTATTGTTTCCGAACAGGCTTGGAACCTTGAAAGAGCAACATTTACAGAAGGACATTGTAATTGACCAGGTGCCTTGCAAGGCTGTGCTATTCTCATGGGAAAACTTTTAATAAGCATTACCTTAGCACCTTCGTATGAATAGAATATTGTGGACTATAGTGATGTAAATGCCCTGTGACTGACCACGTCATTAAGGTGGGCAAAAGCTGATTGTAAACACAATATAAACCAAGCACAGCACCATAATATGATCAGACAAAACTCTATACTTGTACTGCATAGTTATTTACCTCCTGGTGTCACACTATTAAGCGTTGTGAAACTGAGCTTCTGTGTTATTGACTGTCATTTTGAAAAGCCTAATGAGTGTTACAGTCTGATTTTAACAACTTAATTGACGAATGTGTATGTCATAGCATGGGAATGACCAAGCCAACCACCACAATGCGCCATGTGTACCACATACAAACAGCCAGTAACGCGTAGTAATGCATGAGCATACGACTGTAGAATAGCACAGGACGCTATAGCGCGTGCCAAGTGTAGATGCATGACACAAAACTCCAGGATGGGGCCCTGCAAGAGGAACGTATTGCCAACCACACCTCCCACAGATGTACCGGCAGAAGTGAAAACACATGCAAACACACACCAACACTACCGTCCATCCAACGGCGCCAACAGAGGCTGGTCAAGACACCATGTGGCAGCACAAACAGGGACGATGTAACGTTGCCTTAACTTACCCCCATAGGCAAAGAATAATAGAATGGACATGCATGTAATGCTGTGAAGGATGTGTGGTAGTCCTCAATTATCACAGTGGTAGGGACACGAATTACACTGTAATCAACCCGTGACGTATGTGCACTGTAGACAGCATACCTGCAGGTAATACAGAGGTCAATCATGTGCCACAGAAATATACACATGAGAAAGAGGATAGGGGATAGACAAGTGTAAATGGGACAAACTATGAACATAGGTTCATAGGTCCATAGGTACAGGGTAGGCTATCTACCCAAGGTCAGCCATAACCCTAGGCCATAGTTAGGATTCCTTTTCCAACCTTCGGTTCGGAGATAAAATGCCTATTATATTGCTGTACGTCTGTCAAGCAGTGACAATGATGTAATCCCTGGGGTATATCTGCAATCCCCATCCAGCGGACAAGATCCCCTCGAACAAGGCTAGCAAGGATCTCTGCCTCACATGTACTGTGATGTAGATCCACAGCATAGTGAGTGTCTGGGTGACGTATGTGTCACTCCAACACATCCTATTAATTACCGCGTCAAGGTTCACGTCACCTGCCCTTGTGGTTCGAGGGATGTAGATACAGTAGGTGAAGCATAGTCATCAAATATGGGTCGACATGGCCTCGTATGTCAGGCACAGGTCAACACCGAACAAGAGGTATGTGACTGAATGGAGCAGGAGTCCTAACAGTGGGGCAGCATAACACAAATCCCTGACACCCTGCATCTGTCTGACAATTAACCTATGGGGCCTTCCCAGCTGCTGTAGGTGTCGGGTCAGATACCCTCCGAATGGGGCAATGTACTCAATCATAGGTGTAACACGTAATGAGTACAAGGAGACAATGACCTACCCTGATCTAGATGTGAATCCCTGCACGAACAGGTGGGCAATGTAGAAGTCCTACCGAACCACGATAGGAGCGTGTGTGTTGAGCGGATGGTGAGCGAGAACCTGGTGTCCCCAGATCCCTGGTAATTACCCCGTGCTCAGTGGACTGCCACCCATATGCGGACAGGGGTGACCTCGTTCTCCTCGGGTATGACTTTGCATTAACTGGCATTTAGCTGTAGGCCATGTCCCTGACAGCAGATATGCATATCTGGGAGGCCCCTTTGAAGGATATCTGTGCAGATGTCTGTCCCAGTATGGCACCGGTTAGCAGTCATCTACAAACAATGTCAGCCATAACCCCCCTGTGTGTGCCTGTACTTTGGAAATGTAGATGTAGAAAAAGAGTGGACCTAGGGCACAGCCCCGTGGGACACCGCCTGTGACAGGCAGTAGGTCCGACATGCTGCCAGCAACTATGACCGTGGGCGTGTCACCTAGCCAGTTTGCAACCCATCCTGCGATATGCGTGTTCACATCAAGCCGATGGGTTTATCAATGATACCGAGGGGGTATTGTGTTGAAGGCCTTTGCCAGGTCGAGGTAGGCTGTATGGACTGCAAGACCCCCATCAATGGCCTCGGTGACTGCCCCTAAAAGCGTCAACCAGGATTTAAGCATGAACCGCCCTGACCAAGCCAAACTGGGTTGGATGCAAAGTATGCAGGTCCCCTATGTTCATCTACGAGCCGTATGATCCCTCCCCATGTCTTTGCAGATAGGTCTCCTCATGGTAATCGGACAGTAATAACCAGGGTCAGTGGAGGCACTCGCCCTGTGAAGTGGGACTACAGTGCCGTGCGACACAACCTAGATGCGTTACCCGAGGTGAGGCTAGGAATAAACAGCTGTCCTAACTGTGGGTCTAATTCCCCAATAAGATCGCGAAGTACACAGTCGGGACACCAGCTGGTCCCATGGATGCTATGTTCACTACTCTGGAGAGAGCATGTCCCACCCGTGCGTCACAGAACATTCGGGGACCACAAACCGCTGGTACAGACATCTCTCCATGTGGGGGGGGGGTGGAGATGTCTTCACCGAACCTGTCAGCCCGTATGTTGGCAATGTGTGTATGTTCAGTAAACTCCACATCATTGTGAACCCAGTCAGAGCATATGTGTGAGTTACCTCCCAGGTGTCCAGCATAGCAAATGAAGGCTGTATGATTGTCTGCCAGGTCCATGGAGATATATCTGTGGAACCTGCCCCGGACCATGTCATGACAGCCTGTAGCTCTACACATATAATGAGCAAGGGTGTCATACCTCACAAGGTGTCTGCTCTGCCTTGTAGTAGCCACCTCCTCTCGTTGTACAGCTTGTGTATGGCTGGGGTACACCACACTGGATGCTTGGCATTGGTACAATGAACCACAGTTGGGTAAGGGAATGCCTGATCCATGCAGTCCTGTAGGTACCGGTAGCGGCATATGTAAGTGATGCAGTGGCTGCAGTACTGTTGACCACTGGCTCAGGGTCCTTAAAGGAGACCACAGTAGTGTTCAGAATTGTGAATTGGCCTTTGAGAAAGCCATGTGTATGGTAACCGGCAACACCCACAGCAGCGGATGTCAATAGCAGAAGCCATTGTCCAAATAACATAGATTAACCGGTATGACAATATGTATTATTATACATGTATTGACGTGTCTGCTAATTACACTTGCAAATGGCGGTAAGACCGGGCCAAAGTGCCGTGATTTACCTAGTATGGAGTGTCATTGCCGAACTTCCCAACTACCCTTGGGG
>NW_025060296.1:0-5455 GCF_019279795.1 Protopterus annectens
TATGTTTCAGAACTGTAAATTAAGGCTTTTGAGAAAGGTATATGTATGGTAACGGCACCACCCACAGCATTGCATGCCAATAGCAGAAGCTATTGTAGGTTGTCCAAACACAGGTGTGGAACATCATAGCAATAAACCCCGCATGGATGTGGGTAATGTTAGATATACTCACGGCAGCCGTGGTGCGTTCAGTCCGGCGCGAGGGACCACACACTATCGCCTTATGCATAGGCCAACTAGGCAGCCTCCTGGCCGCTCCACTCGAGGCACCTTTCAAGCCTTTATTTTGTGTAGGTAGACCAGGGCGGGTGCGGGTGATGTGGCGGTGGCATCATGGAGTACTTCTGCCTGGGCACCCGTGACCTAAGGCCACTCTTGCCTGGGTAAATACAGCAGTACCCACTCCCAGGCGGTCATTGCTAGTATGACATATCATCTATGGCAGAAACCATATATTCCCCAGACATAATGGCACAGCATAATGCCTGTCCGCCTAAGCCAGACATGCCACCCGCGGTGTGGGCGTACTGCGAGATGTCCGTTACCAATGTGACACTGTCTCTCTCGTGAAACAAAGTCAACATAGCGATTCAATACTAAACAGCGGCGGAGGCCGATGTCCCGTTGCTGAGCTGTTCAACCTGTTCCGCCATGTTAAATGTGTGTAGCAGGCGGGACTGGCAAACTAAACAGCGGACATGTCCGTGGCTCAGTGAAAGCCATCACGCAATGTTAAACCCATGTAATATGGCGAGACAGGTCAGGAATACTGAGGGTTACTAATGGAAATAGGTCCGTACGACCAGACCGTGCTCAATTACTATAACAACATCGACAGCATGGCCCGCCAATCAGCGCACGGTTACGAATTATGGCGGGGGGGACATGGTATCAGAGACATGCACAAACCGTGGGCATGTGACTCATCTTACATACGTACACGGTCAGGGCAGTTCCGTACACTGGGCCGACAAGACCAAACCCAAAGCACCACAGGGACACCCTGACAATCGAAGGCCTGTATGCGTTGGGGATATAAGCCCCTGTGATCTGAACATCCCTGCGGTCAAGACATATGCATCCTGGGCCATGAGCGAGAGGAAATAAGGAATGTTTAACATGTAGTACCGCACCTTTCCCACCAGGAGAAGCGATGCCAGTGACGTGCGTGAGTGCGGGGGGGGGGATATGTAAATGTAGCTAAGTACCATGGGTATGCATATTAATGACACCGAACAGCTAATGTGTAGTGGTCACAGTAACCGGCAAACGTGAATGCAGTCCTGTTTGAATTCCGACTATGGAACATATAAATGTGAGCGTGCGTAATCGTCCATGCTGCAAAGACTGTTACAGGTATAAAGGTGTATGCGTGCGTTCGCACCGTCCGTCAACGGATCAGAGATATGTTGCGGAATAGTCACAACTAACACAGACCACGTAACCACAGGGCCAGTAAACATATGGAGACAGAATACGGATATGCATGTGCGCATGCGCGTAAACCACAATTAGGAAATGCACGTGCACGTGTGCGTGTGTGATCCCCTCGAAGCAGGGCAGGTTAAGGATGTGTCCTCCATGTCAACCAGACATGTCTCATAAATGTCAGCCTCTGAAAGTATGCAATCAGGCAATGCCATGTAAAGTACCGTTAGAAATACTGAGAAACATGCTATGTGATGAGACAAACATAGAATGTGGATAGAATCACGTATGTGTTAGTAGTATGGATTGATGGTATGCATCAGTAACCCGACCCACTTGTTAGAAGGTGCCCCGTGCAATTGCGTCAGTTGGCTCACACTTGTTGACGATCGCTAGCTGGATATATGTCCAGTGTCAGCAGAGGCCCGTGGAGAAACTCCACACACATAGCAACATACCAAAGTACTCATATATGTAAACAAAAAAGAACGATAACAGAAAGTGTCCTGAAAGAACTGGATACACACTGATCCCAGATGACAGTCAGATATATGGCCAGTGGAAGCGTCACAATTATGGGATCAGGTCCTAAAGAAGCAAGAAGGTCACACATGACCGCCAGCGTTGCCAGATAGACACTGGACAATGTAACACACAGCAAGATTGAGGGCCAACCAGCCGTACACCATGCCAGAACCTGTACAGCGGAAAGGTATGGCATGGTAATTAGTGTACACAGGTAATCCACAGACAGTAACAAAAAGGTATGAAAGCGAGGGGTTCACATGTATACATCTACACAGCAGCCCGGCGGCCCGTATATATGCGCATGGACATAGATTTGTCACGGAAAAGAAGATGAAAACAACTACAGTTCATTCCATTTCATATCGATATAGTTATGATACAGTCATATTCACACGTAACATTGTGACTTTCATGTACATTCATATTTATGCAAATTATGCTTCAATTGTACTTATTGATTCCATGCTTTGGAATCGTAATGCAACAGTTATACACATTGATATTTCATACCATGATCAACACACTACATTCTAAGGTTTACTCACAACAATTATCAAATATGTGTCAATATACTGATTGTATTGACCAATATTGTAGTTATATAAACACATTGTTGTTGTATTATTGTTTCCATTAAGTAATGTATGCAACACTGATTTGTATATGTCACGTTATCATCATGACATGGAGCACTGTCCACTTAACTATGAGCAGGTTTATTGATTAATTGACTTTAAACTGACTCTGAAGGAAGTGTATAAGGGACGACTGTGTAATGTATTTTGTACTCCGACGATGACCCATGTTAGTGGGTGCAGAAAAGGCTTGTATTTGACTGTGAATTATGTCGTTTCTGTCATTGTCTGTTTGGCCTGATATATATTCAAGGATATCTTTTATGTGATGACCAGGACTAAAGTTTTTTCTGTATTTCACGGCTTACTGGCACGCATATGGATATAGATAGGTAAGTAATACATAATAGGTAAGTCAAACAGACATCATGATTAGAGAACAGCAGCAATCAAAACCACTGGAGGCAGATGTTGACAGTCCATACGTTCTACACTTTACATGCACATCGGTGTCATTGTAGGACTCAAGAATTTACCCATTTGAGACATACCAAACAGCTGCAGTGCAACCCAGGCGGTGTACAACCCGTATTCACAGCACAACTTTACATATGCCACCAACAGCGTGTTCAGGTGGAAGTGACAACTGTCCCTGAAATACAGACATGAACAGAAAATCTGCAGATTATGCATTGTCCATATAAGTCGTCCATCCCAGTCCCATGAAGGATGTGTAATACCGTTACCGTGGAGGGAGTTGCAGCCATAGGATCCTGGGTATGCAAAATTGGGGCTCGGTGTTTATTTGGCAGATAATCCGTTGTCCGCCCGTACAGGGAGGGATGTGGGTATAGCCCGTGCTTTACTCCCCACCAATGATGCAAAGCATCCACCAGATAATGGTAAAAGCAGGTGTGAAATGTGTACAGCCCTATATTACTGTCCAGTAGGCAATTCATGGATGGACAGGTGTACGACCAAGATGGCACCCATAACTGGAAACCTGGTGGAATTACACAGCTGCAGTAAGGCATAACACAGGAAATACAGATAGGGAGTACAGTAGATACTCCCCATACAAAGTCAGACCGCCGTGCGAATACCGGCGTACACAGCACTCGATCTGCCAGCAACAAAATGGGGAGCACTTGCTACCATACAGCGGAACAGATGGGCGACCTGTGGAACACATACTAATGGCACACTAACAACGTCAAGTAGGATATGTAAGCTATGGCGTTCCCACCTATAAAGAAGACATGCTTCAATGAATACATAGGGGATCAACATGTTCGGTGGTGTTATGTTGACAGTACAGTGCGGATATGTCCTATTGGGACGTCTGAGATTATGTAAACCAGTTGCTAACCTGCATCTTTGGATATACATCGGTTATTTACAGTTCTAACACACCTGTTTCGTAGCACCATAGAATGGGTAGTCAAACAGACATCCGATTGGAACATACAGCAGCGGTCAAACCACTGGCCAGTTGGACACAATCCAGCAACATCTACCTTTACATATTTCACATATGTGTCCATTGTAGGACCCAAAATACATTCTAACAGAGCGACCAGCGTTTCCGACCACCAGATGGCGATAGCCCTGACTACGGCACAGTTAGACATATGCACCGCCAGCGTGATTAAGGTTGATGACAGGTATCATGAAATGTAGGACATATGAGCAGAAATCCACAGATCGCGTGTCCATACATGTCGTCCACATCCCAGTCCCACACATGATGGATGTGTAATGGGTACTATCGATAGGTTTCAGCAATGGGATCTTGGGTATGCAGAAATGGGGCTCGGTGTTGTTTGGCAGATAATTCGTTGTTTCCCCCCGTGGGAGGGTGTGGGTGTAGCACATGACCTACTCCCCAGTAATGGTGCAAAGCATCCACCGGATAATGCTAAATGCAGGTGTGGAATGTGTACAGGCTATAACAGTGTCCAGTAGGCAAACCCCATGGATGGATATGCCTACGACCAGGATGGCACACATACGTGCAAGCCCGGTGGAATCACACAGGTGCAGTAAGGCATAACACAGGAAATGCAGATGGAAACTACAGTAGACACCCCCCATTGAAATCCAGACAGCCGTGCAAATACAGCGTACACAGCACTCGATCTGCCAGCAACAACATGGGGATCACTCGCTGCCATACTGCGGAACACATGGGCGACCAGTGGAACACATACCAATGGCACACCAACAACGTCAACTCGGACGGTCATACGATGTTGAAACACTGGCGTTCCTGCTTATAAAGAACATCCGTCTATGAATCAATAGGGTCCACATGGTCTGGCTGTGTCATATTGACAATACAGTGGCGTACATGTCCTACTGGGCTGTCTGAGGATTACTTGAAGCAGTTGCCAACCTGCAGCAGTACAGCAATACCATTTTGGTTAATCGTAGTAGAATATGGGTTTCGTAGCACAACATAATATGTGTAGTCAAACAGACATCCTCGAATGGGGGAAAATACAGCAGCGGTCACAATCACTGGCCACATGGACACAGTCCAACATGTTCTACATTTTACATATGCACATTTGTGTCCATTGTAGGACCCAAAAGTTTATCCAGCTATGTCAACCGTCGGATCGGAGACCAGATGCTGTGACCAGCGTGACTACGGCACAGCTACATATATGCACCACCAGCGTGTTCAAGGTTGATGACAACTGTCCATGAAATGCAGGACATATGCACAGGAATCCCCAGATAGTCCAGTCCATAGATGTGTGTCCACATCCCATTCCTGCACACATGGAGGATGTGCAATGGGTACTGTCGGGAGTTGCAGCCATGGGATCGTGGGTATGCAGAAATGGGTGTCGGACTTGATTGGCAGAAGATCCGGGGGGGTTTTGCACGCCCGTGAAAGCAAATATCACCCGAGAAAT
>NW_025060297.1:0-5284 GCF_019279795.1 Protopterus annectens
AAAGTTTCTCTTTCATTCTAGCCATATTGACAAATTTTTCCCATGTGAGCTTTTGTCATTTAAATCCTTGTTTAACAAATTTCTATTTTTTTATTTCATTTATAGTTTTTTCTCCCAGGCCTACTAAAAATCTCATTTCCCCAGTGGTTTCCCTGGTCAACAAAGCAAATAAATTGTATAACTATAACCTCGGGCAGACCTGCCTGATCAGTGGTGTATTGGGCCAAAGGCCCTTGTTTAAAAAACAATACTGAGGCTTTGAGAGTGATTTCAGTAGAAACCACTTGCCATAACTGTGAAAATTCAGGTGAAATTAGTTTGCATTTAGCATAAAACTATTCAGTATTTAATTAACGCTGACATAAATTCCTAGCTCCCTTCAGCCCCCTGCTATAAAACACGCTAGCTTGCTGAGTTATTTTCACGAGCAGCGGAGTTAAACAAGGTTAAACTATTAGGGACATCTAAATTCCACTCTTCAAATTTTCCCTTAGAACTACCTTCCTCGAGCTGTACTGCTGATCTAACCAGCATATCCTATAACTGAAAAGTACATCTCTACTTGATTCCCAAGTAGACTATTCTCTATCTGTAAAGCCTAGCACTTACTCCTACAGTACTTGCACCTTGATAAAGCACTCTTATTATAGATAGTACCCCACCAGCCTAAAACCCATTTCCCCCGGAGTCCGAAAGTCTCTTTATCTACTACTTCTAGTATGTCGGGGGATCAGTTGCTAGTGTCCTCTCCAGCTCAACTGGTGAACCTGGGGATATTGAGGCAATGTTACAATTGCCTCATGTACAGACAATCCTCTCCTTCTCCCACAAAACACAAATACAGGGAGAGATGCAACTATAAAACTGGAGGCGGGCTCTCTCAACATAGGCCAAGACCAGACAGGAGGAGAAGGTAACCACACACATAACATACTCAGTCACACATGGTATCATCACAACTTCAAGTCATACACATACACACACAAAGACATACTGGAGGCTCTGATAAAAAATTTACCAAAACAGCAGAGGCCACCAAAGCAGACACCCAAACAACTACCACCTCACCCAACACATGCAAAACTAGACCACACAGTCAGAGTGTCAAACAGTCACAGCCCTTAAGGCCAAACAAAATGCCAGACACACTTGTCATTGGTGATTCCATAGTCAGACACACGGGCGTCCGCTCCCAGACTGAGTAAGGAGAAGGTCACAGTAAGCTGCCTGTCGGGTTTAGAATCCGCCACAAAAGCAAGCACTCAGGTCTCTCAACAGCAGGTACAAGTGACTCAGTTTGTCCACGCTGGTGTAAACGACCTGAGACCCTCCGGACTACATGAAAAGGGACATCGAGGAGCTCTCTGATTATGTAGCCCAGGCAGGTATGACCCTGACCTTGAGCAGTATCCTACCTTCACCTAGAATGATGCCACAATACAGTGATAAGATGATCAGCTTTAATAATTGGCTTAAATTCTGGTGTCATTCAAAGGGGGTCCAATGTCTGTCTGCCTGGGATGACATGCTGGACAAGCCAGCTGCCCAAGGGGCCCTTTCACCTGTCACCCTGGGCTTCGGATATTGGCAAAGGCCCTTGCCTGCCTCTTTTACGCAAGCCTCAAATTCTAAACCTACCACCCTACAACACCAAAAAGCAAAAAAACTAAGGGTAATGCTGCTCAATGCCAGAAGCCGCAATCTCAAGATGCGCCGACTCGAGGCCCTTCTCAATATGGAGAACATCGATGTCTGTGCTGTGACAGAAAGCTGGTTCAAGGCTCCTGAGAGCACCCCAGGACTAACAGGTTTCACCTCATATCATGCGTCCGGGCCCGAAAATCCGGACAACACCAAGAAAGGAGGGGGTCCATATTCATAAAGGACACCCACACCTCAAGGTTTCAAGCCCCATCATCGGAGACCATCCAGGTGCAATTAACCATAGGCAAGACTGCTCTGCAATTTGTAGCATGTTACAGGCCACCCTCTCAAACTCAGGAACCTCACATGGCCTTCCTGAAAACATTGGAGGGGATAAATGTATCTCCAAACACCATCATACTAGGTGACTTCAACTACCCTAATATAGACTGGGAACACTACTCAAGCCCGAACACTCTAACCCAAAGATTCCTGGAGTTCATAAACTCAAATGCCATGGAACAACTAGTCACCATCCCCACAAGAGGAGAAAACATACTTGATCTCATCATCACGAACATGGGATCAAAATGTTCAACACCGGAAGTATACCCCTCACTGGTGAGATCAGATCATAAACTAATCTCGCTGGAGGTCCTCATCCCCCCCCCCCCTGAAACAAAAAAGACCACAGTGAAAAACTTCTCAAAAGCCGATTTCACACCTCTAAAAACTAGTGTTGTCTCCTTTTAGGCCCCTGAGGCAGTGGTAAACCTTCTCGACACTGAATCACTAATGCTACCAGCACCTACAGGACTGCATGGATCAGGCAATCCCAAACAAAACTAAGACTCTCTGTACAGGCAAGCGACCCGGTCTGGTGGACCCCAGCCGCAAACAAAGCTCTACAACAAAGGAGGAAGCTACACAAGATGGGGCAAAAGTCCTTGAAAGGTAAGACACCTTTGATCATTATAAGTAAAAAAACTAGAGCTCTCATAAAATCATCGAGGCAAAATTTTTGAGAGAAAAATGCTTCAAGGACTCTAAAGACAATCGCAGGCAACTTCTTTTAGCTATATTTAGAAACCTAAGGCTTTCCCAGAATCAAATTAGTTTCAAAATGATGTGAAAATTACACAGACTACACATTTACCCAAAAACATACTATTTTAGTGCAAACTTCTCCCCCCCTCCCCCCAAAAGGGGAGATATCTATTCCAGAGGATTGTAGCCCCCCAAACATCTCCAACGCCCAGGTGAGAACTGCCCTCACTAAGGCAAAAAACACAGCATCCATGGGCCCGGATGGTGTCCCCGGCTGTGTGCTTCATGAACTCAACGAGGAATTAAACCCACAGTTAGGACAGCTGTTTAATCTTAGCCTCACCTCAGGATCTCCAAGGAGGGGGCGCGGCGACTGTGGTCCCACTTCAAAAGGGGCGGTGCCTCCACAGACCCTGGAAATTACCGCCCCATTAGCTTGACAAGCCTTATCTGCAAAGCCATGGAGAGGATCATAATGGAACTCATAAATAAAGACATAGGGAACTTGCAGACTTTGGATCCAACCCAGTTTGGCTTTGTCAAAGGCAGATCCTGCCTCTTAAACTTGGTTGACTTTTTGAGACAGTCACCAAGGCCATTGATGAGGAAAGGCAGTCCATACAGCCTACCTCGACCTGGCAAAGGCCTTACACAATACCCCACTCAGGTATCATCGAAAAACTCATCAGCTTGAATGTAAACCCATACATCACAAGATGGGTTGCAAACTGGCTAAGTGACAGAACCCACAGGGTCAGAGTTGCTGGAGCCATGTCAGACTCAAAGCCTGTCACAAGTGGTGTCCCACAGGGCTCAGTCCTGGGTCCACTCTTGTTCGGCATCTACTTTTCTGAAGTACAAGCAAACACAGGAGGGTTATGGCTGACAAAGTTTGCAGATGACTGCAAACTGCGGGCCATAGTCGAAAACACATCTGACACAGATATCCTCCAGAAGGGCCTCACAGAAACGGATAACTGTGCCAGAGCCATGGCCTGAAGTTAAACGCCAAAAATGCATAGTCATACCCTTCGGGAAAAACAAGGTTACCCCTAGCTACCATATAGGTGGCAATCCACTGAGCACAAAAAAAGTCATCAGGGATCTGGGGACCCAAGTTGACAGTAGCCTTTCGTTTGACACTCATGTTGCTAAAGTAGTTAGGAAAACCTTCTATTGCCCACCTGATCATAAAGGGGATTCACATCTAGATCAAGGGAGGTCATCGTCCCCTGTACTCATCACTCATTAGACCTATGATTGAGTACAATGCCCCGTTCGGAATGTATCTGACCAGACACCTGCTGCAGCTTGAAAGGCCCCAAAAGTTCCTCACCAAAAGGATAAAGGGTCTAAAAAATATGTCTTATGCTGCCCGACTGAAAGAACTCCAGCTCTATTCAGTCTCATACCGCTTGCTCAGAGGTGACCTGTGCCTGACATATAAGGCCATGTCAAACCCAGATTTGATGAATATGCTTCACCTCAAAAAATCTAGATCCCTCAGAACCACAAGGGCGGGAGACTTAAACCTTGACACGGTTATAAATAGAACGTGCTGGAGGGACAGATTCATCACCCAGAGACTCCCTATGCTGTGGAACAAAATCCCGGTACATGTGAGGCAGAGCACCTCGCTGGCCTTGTTCAAGAGGAATCTTGACCAATGGATGGGAGATCGCAGATATACCCCAGAGATTACTTCAGTGTCACTGCTTGACAGAGGCACAGAAAAATGATAGGCATAGTTTTTATTCAAACTAAAGGGGTGGCGAAAGCCACATAACTATGGGCTAGGCTTATAAATGCCCTTGGGCAGATAGCCTAGTATGAACCTATGAACCTATGAACCTATAAATGAACTACCTCAAAAACTAATTCTAAGCATATTGAAAGCAAACTTTGAAAAGTAGTTTTAAGTCATAATTGATGTAATCTAACATGCAACAGGAATTTCTTTATTAATCATATATCAGTGTAGCAAATCAAATCAGCTACTGAATGACTTGAAAAGATCATTTCTGAAATGTACTAGTTTCTTATTTATTGTACTTTTTTAATCATCAATACTGCCAAATTTAGAATACTGCAGTATTACAGCCCCGACTCTCCACTGTAACCTAAATGTACACACGCTTGACAAGGCACTGTTTTGTTTCATCTTATCCCTTCTGAACATTATTTAACTTAGCATTATAGATATTAGAATGTTTTCATTTTATGTGTTGAGACTTACATACTTCTTTACTAATCATGATTATACTGAGGGTGACAATTCATACTTGTATTTTCCTCAAGAGCCCCCTTGCCCATTGCATACAATGTTAGATTGCATGCCAAAACTGTAATGCAAAGTAAGTTAAAGCATACACTGAATGTTATGAGGAGCAGATTTTGACTATTTCTATTTGCGCAAAATAAACTGGCTAACATCTCACTTTTATAAACCCTTTATTACATCCAAAAACTAAGATAATGACAAGGACACACATACAATTATAAAAAAACATATTGCATGTTTGAAATGTATTATCCATAACTTTTATCTTTGTAGATTCACTATGAAAAGCTGACTTCCTGAAAGTTGACACTT